>NC_061121.1:172081791-172188214 GCF_002878395.1 Capsicum annuum | reverse complement strand
GAGTTTAACATGAATCTTAGTTATTGAGTAAAAGATAGGCTAGGTCGAATGTATTTGTAGTTAGTATTTCAAAAAAACCACAAGGATTTAACCCATTGTCTCTTTCGAGCACCTAAAAAGTGTGCATTTCATAAGCACCCAAAACCTCAATCGGGAACCCATATTTCTAGGATGATTCCCTTGATATGATTAACATTCCAATCACACATATTTTTAAGATTTCAAAAGGTAGTAAACCATAGGATTGATTGCCAACCATGACCTTGTCACCCTGTAGCCATCATTCAAGGATGCTATGGGTTCCTATAACTTCAGCTTCAACCCCCTTTCAATGATGATGAAGGATTTCTAGAGATAGGGGTTTTCACCCATCAAACCAATTTGGAGATTTGGAGTTTTCAACCATGAATTCCACCTATTACGCTCAAGCGATGGTGGATTCCATAATAAACACTAAAAATTATGCAAACCCATCAACACCCACACAAAATATGCTTTAGTTAAACATAATCCCAAGACTAAATTACATAGCTACTCGTGAAGAAATAAAAGAAATGTATACCATAAAGATTATCCAAAACATTCATTTTTTGGAAAACACCAAGAATTTAGATCTCCAAAATTTGTTACAGTGTCTCCCAAATTAGGGTTCTTTCTTCAAATTCAAAAATTTATATGAGGTAAGCAATACCCAAAAAGAAAGGCTTATTTCAATTGTAAGGTTTGAGATTCGTCCATGTGAATTTTCAAAACTTCCCTAGTCATCATTTTCACTTAGCTATGATCACGTGAGGATGTCCACGATTGTGGCCAACGCAAACGTGGTTGTGTTCCATGGTTGTGGTTTCCTTACAAAATTAATTGACCATGACCACAGTTTGTGAACCGCAATCACGGTAACTGAGGCTGAACTGCTCCAGGTCTTCAGTTGTACTTCTCTTGCTTCCTTTTGATCATTTTAAGCTCCAATTCGTATCTTTCTATCTCATAAACTCTATTCCTGCACAGTGTTGATATTAGTGCATTTAATCATAATTATGTATCATTTATTCACCCAAAACAAGGTAATATGCACAAATATATAGTGAGAATGAGAGGAAAAAGTACCACTTATCAATGAATATTTGTCACGGCCATATAACCTGACCATGATCATACTTAGGTGTCATAGGAAGAAGTAGAGGATGATTCACAAGAGATAGTCAAGTGAAAGCTTCTTGTGATTATACATTTTTATAAGATTGTACAACTTGATCATAGGGAGAGTTCTAGATATAGTTGTTTCCGGTGTTAAATAACTCATCATCATACGTTGACACACTGAAGTCACGGTTGTACCAATCTTTCATGGAAAAAATGTCTAGATTTATAGCTGCCAAAAGTTTGAAGTGTAGAAAGATAAGATGAGAGAAAAGCACAATCATATCTAGAAGCTACAAAGTCGTACTAAGGATCATACCAAAGAATACCTTAAGGTGACCAAGACCATGAGGAAACCATAAGAACGAAGGATGATTATGAAATCAAACCACGATCGTACTTTACATTCGTCCAAGCTAACCAACATAGGAATCATTCTCTGTTTAGGATGGATTTTTTTTTATAAATACTCTTATTTATTTATTTTATTAGTTTATGTTCCATGACATTATTTTAAGGTTCTAAGGCAATTTTTTTTTCTTTGAATCACAATTATAAAGTTTTAGGGTTTTTATTCAAAGTGATATCTTGTTGTTTATTTTCTCCTTATTTTAGGTCCATGAATATGTTTTATTATCAAATATATTTATAAGTTCATGCAATTATGATTAGATAAACACCACAACTAGGGTTGTGGGAACAATGACGAATTACTAAAGCAAGTTTAAGTGTCCGCTAATTCTTGACCGATATGCATACATATATTGGTATTTTGTTTGTTATTATTGCTTTCTAACAGGTGTGCAACATTAGGACTTGCCTAAATTCTAGACTTAATCGAGGGAGAAGTAGAGATTAAGAAAAGAAATAACAATATAGATTTGAATCTATCAACCTTATTCTAATAACGTGAGTCATAGCAAAGAGTTAATCTGAGATCAAGAATAAAGGTTAGGAGTGCGACACTCGGATATCAAGAGAATAAGAGTGATATTCATATAATAAAGGTTGAGATATGTTTAAATGAATCTATATTGTTACATTTTGCATCCAGTGCATCAAAATAGAGTAATAGCCCAAACAACCTATGGAGGTATGAAGCATGGGGAACACAGTCCAAGTGAACCTCCCAAATTGATTATGAATCTAAAAAATCAAGAACTTTTAGTACAAAATTAATTACTTAAAAATACCTCTTTTCATTGTAGATTATTATTAATTTCCTCAGCTACATAATAATTAATATTTTAACCTATTCCCCATGGGATTGACCCTTACCTAATTTGGATCAATATTTGACAACAACTGTTGTATACTTTATTATGAGATGTAATTTAGGTGACATAAAATTTGGCATCATTATTAGGGAAGATGATTACAGAGTTGATTTGACTATATTTGTTGGGGTTATTTGTTGTTGTTTCTTGATTTAACAATTTTTCGGGCACATATCAGCTTATGCCTATTACTTAGAGTCAAGAAATCCCCTAATTCTACTTGATATAGAGTTTGAGAGAACTCTAATACAAAATTAAATAATAGTGAATGAAAGAGTTCATACTTAAGAAGCCCTACTCAAGGGGGCTTTTAATGAGGTGGCGATCTTGAATCACCCACCACATCAACATAATGGTTAGGAAATATGGAATAAGTCACTGCTCAGTTGATGGTTGAGGAAAATGCTAGCAAAAAGCTACTAGGTGAATAATGAGGGACGAGAGGGCTAGACAAGATTATACAAACTATTTAGATGTACACTTGATGAGAGAAACAAATAAAAAAGAAATTGTGAGAAACATCCCTTACAATTGTAACTCCCTCACTACAAAGATCTAGAAGAAGACCTAGATTATTTGGATCCAACTAAGATCGGTGCGATCATCCCACAAGAACTACCTCCAAGGATAAAGTTTGACATTAATAGTATCATTATTCATTTGCAGAACTTGAAGAGGGTATTCATAGGCCTACCATATATGATGCAAATACAGATGTGATGGAATTTCTGGGGATTTGATCTTCCTACATCTTTTTAGAGTGGGTCAAGAGAAAATTAGGCTGAAGTTGTTTCCTCTCTCTTGGATGGGAGATGCTATATCATGGATAGTTAAATTACTATGTGGATCTATAACTACTTGGAATGAGTTGAGAACTCAATTACTAGACCAATTTTTCCCACTTTCCATAATGCTATAATTGAAAATGAGATCTATAATTTTAGGTAGTTCCATTTAGAGACACTATATGAGACTTGGTTAAGGTTCAAAAAGGCTACAAAATTTTCTAAATCAAATAATGAGAGGTAGAAATTTTCTTGATATTTTCCATAGAGCCTTTAACTCAAACAACAAGGCTTTAGAAGACACTATCACTTGTAGAGAATTCATGTATCTATGTTAGAAGCACTCTACAGAAATTTTAGATCAAATCATAAAGATAAACCAAAAATATATAGGGAAAAGAAAATTATATGATATAATTGCTTTAGAGGATGCATAATTAAGGACTGATATTAGGTTTGATATAAAACAATTTGTTGTAATAGGAGAAAAAAGGTGAATGTGATTGGTGCACAGGATAAGGCCCCTAGGTTTAAAGATTTAGATTATAAAAATGAGGAAAAGTATCTAGAAAGAGAGGTGGTGGGTTGCTAAGTTGAGATCAAAGGGTCTAACTAAGAAAATAGTAACTCTCAGTAAGGGAATCAAGATCAAAATTAGTATAGAGACAACAACTACAATATTTCAAGGTATAGAGATAAGAGTAGGGATTTGGATTTAGAATAGATGATTACAAGGATAAGGGTGGCCTTTATATTCCACATGGAAACTGTGATGCTGGTTCAAGCAATTTAGGGATGGAGGTATACTTGCAAAGGTTGAGAGTAGGGTAGAGAAAATAAAAGATTACCTTGAGGAAATTAACACAAATATTTTGGGGATAAATCAAATGGTTGAACCATATGCTACTGCCATAAAATAGCATGCTAAATAGTTTTAAATATTTTTATGGAATCAAACCAATATCAACAAGGTACACTTCCAATAACCATAATTTAGAATCTGAACAATTATGGTAATTTCAAGGAAATCACTACTAAAATTGTCAAGATGACCAAAAATAAACATATGCCTTTAATTGTTGATGATGAGGTAGAATTGGTGGTCTGAGATGAAGAGAAAGTACTTAAATCTAAAGAGTTGGTAGTATATGAGAAGACACCTAAATTCTTCTAGTTGATAAACATGAGAAATAGTCAAGAAAGGACAAGGAGGTCCTAAAAGTATGGGATCCTATTCCATGACCTCCTTTTTTTTTCTTATAAAACTAAAGAAAAATCCTAAGAGGAAAAGTATCAAGAGTTTATTTCTATACAGAAGTATTGATAGTGAATATACCTTTAGTTGAGGAATTGAACAAATGTTAGGTTGTGCAAAGTTTATGAATGATTTAGTGACTAAGAAGAGCACGGTGAGTTAAAGAATGTTGATAATGTGCACCATTATACTACAAAGACCTCTAGATCCTTGGTTGAGAATAAGAAAGACCCTGGGGACTTTACCAAGCCATGCACTATTGGGTCTTCAACTTTGCAAAAAGCTTCTCGTGATTTCGGTACTAGAATTAACTTGATGACACTATTAGTTTATAGACAGTTAGGGTTGAAGGAACCCAAATTACTTTGATGGGGCATTTCATGATAGATCACACAATGAAAAAGTGGGTAGAAATATTATGTGATGTTTTTGTAAGGCTTTTATCCTTCATCTTTCCTGCTAATTTTGTCATCCTTGACTGTGAGGTAGATTTTGAGGTTCCCATTATCTTTGGGAGATCATTCCTTATGACTGGGCATGTGTTAGTTGATATAGAGACTAGGCAAATAAAACTTTGGTTGAATAATAAATAGGTTAAATTTAATATGAGTCATTCCATAGAACAACCAAAGGATATGCGTATCATATCCATAATAGATACAGTCGATGAGGATGACTTGGTAACTCCTATTAAGGAGAGACTTAGAGTTGTGGCCTTTGTAATAGTCATTCTGAATTTTGAGGGTTATTATATTAAAGGTTATGATAATATAGTGAACACACTCAAATATAGGGGTTCATACAGTTATGAACTAAAAAAATTCGATCTTGATTTGATGAACAAAGTGACCCTACTGGCATGGCCCTCTATTGAGGAGCCTCCAATTGTAAAGCTATATACTATTCCATTCTATCTTGATTATGTATTTTTGGGATCCAACAATACTTTGTAGATAATTAGTACAACTGATTTAGTTGGTTGACAAGTTGAGGCTTTAGTTTTTGTATCGAAAAGGTTCAAGATCTCCAATGGATGGTCCATTAATGACACCATTAGGACTCCGCCTAGAATTTATATACACAAAATACAACTTTTTCCATATTATGAGGCAAATATTGAGTATTTTTGGAATTTTAATTCTCCTATTCAAAGGATGGTCAAGAAGGAAATCATAATATGGTTGAATGTGGGTGTTGTTTATTTAATTGGAGATAGTAAATGGGTGAGCTTGGTCCAATGTGTGCGAAAAAAAAGGTAGAATCAATGAGGTTTAGAATTCTAAATATGAGTTTATTTCTCTAAGGTCATTATTGGTTAGAGTGTTTGTATGGACTAGATGAAATTGAATGCATGGACCAAGAAAGGTCACTTTTTGATGCTTTTCATCAAGAAAATGTTAGACTATCTTGCTAAAAAGTATGGTATTATTTTCTTGATGGTTATTTAGGTTCAATCAGATTTTCATTTCTCCCAAAAACCAAGAGAAGACCACTTTCACTTGTCCATATAGAACTTTCACTTTTAAAAGGATCCCTTTTTGTTTGCATAATTCACCCACAACCTTTCTGTGTTGTATGTTGCCTATGTTTATGGACATAGTTAAGGACATTATTGAGGTGTTCATGGATGACTTCTTATGTTTTTGTGATTTATTTGAAGATTGTTTGCACATCTTGCTAATTTTATGAAGATATGCAAGGAATGTAACTTGATCCTAAATTGTGAGATTTTCCACATCATGGTTAATAAAGAATAATGCTTGGCCATAAGCTATCAAAAAGGGGGATTGAAGTTGACAAGGCAAAGATTGAGTTATTGAAAATTTGCCTCTGCCAATTTTTGTAAAAATTAATCACAATTTTTGGGTGGTGTACTATTGAAGGTTCATTAAGGATTTATCTAAAATTGCAAATCCTCTATGCATGGTATTGGAGAAGAAGGTGAAATTTGTGTTTGATTATACATATCTGAAGACATTTGGGTGCATAAAAGAGAAGTTGATTTCAACCCCAGTTATAGTGTCTCCTGATTGGTCCTTGCCATTTGAGTTTATGTATGATGCAATTAGCGTGGTGCTAGGAGCAGTCCAAGGCCAAAAGGCAAAAGTATATCGTACATCCATCCACTATGCTAGCAAAGTGATTGACTATACTTAGAGGAATTGTACCATGATGGAACAAGATTTTTTACGTATTGTTTGTATTTGAAAAATTCCAAACTTATTTGCTTGGTGATGAATATAATTTTGCATATTTATCACTTAGCTCTTTGGTACATTATTACAAAGATAGATGCAAAGCTGAGGCTAATTCATTGTGTACTTTTGTTGTAGGAATTTGGGTTTGGGGTTAAGGACCGAAAGGGGACTGAAAATAAAGTGGAAAACCATTTATCATGCCTTGAATAAGTGGTCATGCTAAAGCTGAAAGACTAACTTAAAATAAATATTACTTTTTTGAGTTAACAGTTATTGGCCTCATTGCAAAATTTAATCCCATAATTCACAAATTTTGCAAAGTAGTTAGTGAGAGATCTGATTACTATGGTCCTGTCAACATAAGAAGTTTATTTATGTTTTGAGAAACTTCCTTTAGGATGAGCCAAATTTGTTTCGTATTTGGTCAGATGGATTTACTTGGAGATTTATTCCTGAGGTTGAAAAGCTGATTATCTTTGAGGCATTTAATTCATCTGTGGTTGGGGGTCATTATACAGGTTGTCCTGACCTAATTTATGAGTCATGATGGAACCTACTTTTTCCCGACAGTAGGTAAGCCAAATCATAGCTCGGAGCTATAAAGAATTGGCTAATTTGGTGGAAACTGACCTAAAAGTCGGAAATCAACAATTTAAAACATACAAAAATAATAAGGCAACAATTATAGTTTAAAAGATAGATAAAACATCAATAACCATAGCATGACCTAGTACTGTTGGTACAAAGGCTACGACAAAAGAAACATAAGTATTAAAACAGTTAATTATAGATTAGTCATGAATTATTAAATACCGGATATAGATAATAAAAGGAAAAAGGGCAACTTTGACTCTGAGAGCTCACCCTATCTCCGAAATCAACTTTGTATACTCTTCACATTGGCGGCAACCACTAGTACTCAAAAGTTCACTGAAGAGGTACAGAAGTGTAGTATCAGTACCAAAACCACGGGTACTAAGTAGGCATCATTGGCCTATTGATCTAAATCATGATATGAATACAATAATATGCAAGATAAATAAGCTAAGTCAAGGTAGAAGAGAAAAACTGGAATAAGCTCCAACACTGTAAATTAACAATTGGAAAAGAGGAAAAATGAATAAAAGCACGATTAATATGTCAAGACTGGTCCCCATAAGCCAATAAGTGCAGAAAAGTAAAAAACCCGATGTGGGCCCTCATAAGCCCAAAGGGTGCAATCAAAGAAAAGATAATAACCGATGATCCATAAATTTATCGAATATCAAGTTATAACCATGAATCCATCCATATCATATCATATCATAAAAAAATCTCAATATCATACTTGATACGAAACTCAATATCATTATCAAAATTATCATTATTTGTCAGACATGAAACGAAACTCATGCCTTCAATATTATCATCAATCATCCGACTTGAATGGAAACTCAATATTAATAAGCCATAAGATTTTGCCCAAAATTATCACCAAATACCAAATACCAAACTAACATAAATATCATGTATCTAATTTCCTAAAACTCTAAATAAGTATTTAAAAGGGTATAACATGCATATAGAAGTTTACAAGAGCTGACATGAATCTTAGCCTAAGGTAGGCCGGAGGGACCCACTTTAATCCCTAAAATACATTATCAGGCAAACATTATCCCAGACTAGGCTAAGTTATCTAAATTCACTTCTACATACTAATTAAAGCATAACTAGCCCTAAAGTAGCAATTCTACCTAAATCACGTGTAACAAAGTCAATTCCGCCTAAATTATGATTTATAAATAGGTATTCAATCCAAATAGTAATATTCATATCAATCATACTAACAATGACTAAATCGCATTGCATATCTAGCATAATCTCATACTTATACTACCAATTACCTTAATCTATGAGGAAGGCAATCCTAGCCAACCTGGATGTCGAAGAAAAGCCTAAAGAATCGACTAAACCGTCAATTTCTTTTTTTAGATGTTTCCGGAAGATGCCAAGCTATCAATATCATAATCTACTCATAAAAAAAAAGAACAATGATACCCATATTGCACTATTGTGCTTTGGGTCCAAAATTACATAAAAATTGTATGTAGGGCCTACTTGCAGAATCACACTTTCGAAACTGACATTAAGTCCCTCTATGCTCAAGGAATATTTACCCTTAAGAATGGGTGAATTCAGATCCGTAATGGTGATATAATCAACCCACCAATATTCTAGGGATTATGGAAAAAGATAAAGGATTTAATAATAAAATTGATAGACACTTACTAATGATTTGGAGAAGAAACGTAGTGCTCAAGCTTATAAATTCTTTGAAATCACCCACTAATAGTTCTTCCAAGTTTTCAAACTTTTTAGTGTTCTACATTCTTTGAAATTGGTGAAAAAGGGGAGAAAATAGGCTAAGTGGGGATCTTATAAGTACCAGATGCCGTCAAAGGCCCCGACACACTTTAGAGGTTAGCGCTAAAGAGCCTAGATGACCACTTAAGCAATACAAGTCCACTAATGCCAGGCCGATAAAGCGAACAAGATGGTTCTAAAGCGGCTTGCGCTTTAGAACCCAACTTGCTGCTAATGCAGTACTTGCTACTCTTGTAGGGTCGCTAAAGCTCCTGAGGGTCATTTAGAGCCCTCTACTAAAGCTCCCAAAGGACTGCTTTAGTGCTCACACAAGCTGTAATGCATCGAATGGAGACTTAAAATAATTTTAAGTCACCATCAAACCCTCGAGATTCATCTGTAATCCCATATACACAAATTAGTTGTGATGTCGCATCAAATTTGACATTTTAGACTCAGTGGCACAGTTGAAATTTCCATCCAAGGTTGTTTTGATTAAAAGTGGGCCCCACACCCATGTGCCATTATTTATTAACTTCTAACCAATATCCCAAAATAAGTTTAGAAGCCTCAGAACCTGGAGTAAGGGTCCCCCTCGCCTAAAATTAATGTTTCGTAGTTGTTGGAACTGTCAGAATTAGCATACGAGGTCATTGGAATAATGTGTTTCCTAATAGACAATTCTAAGCAACAAAGAATTTGAAATCAGGAATTGGCTCTAAAAAACAAATGAATTGTCCAGCAACTAAACTATCGGTTCCAGCAAATCATAAATTACTTGGGGAAGCAATAGGAAATATTTAAATGTGAAAATGAGAAAAAATGCAGAAAATGACTCTGAGGTTCATTACAATATCCACTACTAAAGGATCATTTGTCTGCGAAAGTAAAGGGTAAGGATAATGGGTTTGCATCTTGCTCTTTATCTCCTAAGTAGCCTTCTTCATTGGGCGGTGCCTCAACTAAACCTTAACTACTAGAACCTCTCTAGTGTATAACCGCTTGACATCACTAGATAATATCAGTAGTGTATCCTCCACAAAACATGAATAGCTCATCCAACTAAACTAAGTCCCATGTAGGCATATGAGACGCATCTGGGATGTATCACCATAATATAAAAACATGTAAAACTAGTTATATAATAATAAATTTAGTGGGTAAGGCTAAATCAAAATCCACCTCACTAATAATGCTCAAGCTACACTACTCTAGTGAGAATGTAAGAGATCATTGTCAATATATAACCCAACTAAGTTAGGGTCGAATCCTACATGGAATATGGTGTGAACTTAAGTCGTTTGCAATTTAATCAACTGATAGTTGGATGTTTCCTGAGATGGGGGGTTTTTCAGTTTAACAAATAATTGTTGGTCACTTTAGCTTCAGTGTTTGTAATCAAGAGTTTATGGGAAAACCAGAATTATGTTCACTAGGGGTTTTGGTACTTGACAGAAGCGAATAGTTATTCAAGATTCTTACAGTAGGTAGGACAATAGATTATCTTTATTGAAGTTATGCCTAAATGTTTCTCAACCTACTTAAGCATTTAATTACCTAATCCTCTCAGACTTAGGGAATTTATATTCACTAACCAGACTTTAACTCAGGTTAATTAACCTTGTTATAGCGTCAATTATTAAATGGATTTTTTTCATGCTTCCAAGTTCCTATTGATCGTTCACTTCCTACGATAATTGATTTCTTATCTCAAGCAAATCAAAGAAGGTGTTATCTATTATTTGCAACCAATAGACGATAACTAAAACCTCCGAATTATCAAGGAGTCCTATTACCTTTTGAATCTTGAATACTTAGCATCTTATCAACACTTACCCCTAGATCCCATAATTCGGGTTAAAGGGATTTAGCCACTCATAATGCAAAAATTTAAACAACTAGTTGTATTCATGATTTGATAGATAAAATTACCACAAGATGAATAATAACTAGTGATTCTCCAATTAGATCACAATAAAAATCCCCAAAATATTGAACAAAATATCTTCAAAGTTAATTATTTTTCAAGCCAAGAAACTAGAGAGAAAAGTAACACAATACGTGTGTCCAACTTAGGTTTGGAGCCACTTAGAAAACCCTCAACAATACTTTAAATAGTTTAGCCTAAATAAGGAAACAAAACATAGATTTTAATAATTCCTCGAATTACGCGACGACATTCGTGATAACTTATTAGGAGCCTGACGACTTATCACAAATGTCATCAGCTCCTTCTTCAGTTTTAGCACTTCCTACTTATAGCTGACGATAAAATGTCATGACCTATTAGATTTTTGATAACTTATCATGGATGTCGTCACTTCACTACCTCAGCTCCCATGTTCTTCCTTAGGCTGACGATAACTTTGATGTCCTATCAACTCTTTGACGGCTTATTAGAAAATGTCGGTACAACTTTCAGCTGAGGTCCATTTCTGTCTAAGGCTGACGATGAAGCTGATAACTTATCACAGGGCTAACGAATTATCAAGAATGTCATCAGCCATACTTCTCTACTATTTTCTTCCAATTTCAACTCTTTTGCTTCCATCCTTGTTGGTTCTTATGCATCTTTGCTTCTACTGCAAAATCAAAGATAAAACAATCAAAATGACAAAAGTTACTTAAGAATTTGCAATTATTCTTAGTTAAAAGCCTCAAATGTGTTAGCGTCTGTTCACACATCAACACCCTCAACTTAAAATAATTATTTGTCCGCAAGCAACTTCAACACAACTAAGAGAATACAAAGTACATTGGACAGTCAATCATCTATATCATATCAAAACATCTTCACCATCTCCAAGGTCAGTCAATTTAAGAAAAATTGTGTATAATATTGAAGAACAACAATGCAACACACAAGAATCAAGATATGGCACCAAATCAGCAACACAACCATGCATGTATCAAGTTTACACTATCTAAATAATTCAGTAACTAGCAATGTAACTAGTGTGCCCTCACTACAAAGAAATCCCACTTTTCTCATATCAGACATCATATATATAACCATGGGGACAATCACAAGACACTCACTCTCAGAATGAAGTTTCAATCAATGAATGCCGAATACCATAGGCTTGCCCTTATTTTTATTTTCTCGATCTTCAGACTTGTCAGATAAGATCACTATAGGTCTTCTCTTTGGCTTATAATGTAGGCTAGGGGCTGGTATGATACTCGATGATATTTAAAGTGACTAAGCCTCCTAAACACTACACTAGCTTTTTGGGGTTTCACTCATTAGCCTTTTTCTAATATTCTCTTTTCTTTATCACACTTATTCAGGATGGGTGCGGTCGTTTCTACAATCACTTTTTTTTCACAACTTTTCTTTTTATTGCTCTTTTCCACCGCACCCAACTTTTATTATTTTCTTTTACTTTACTTTTCTTCCTACTCATTTTACATCATACACCCCTATGATAGACACCCTCAACTTAGGCCATTTGCCTAAGTCAAGGTGCACAATATCCAAGGAGGACCAGGGCCAAAATAGATTCATTGTGATATAAATAAGAAGGTGACAAGTATCATAAAAAAAGGCTATTCAGGCTCAAAGCAGGGATCAAGGGATATTTTACATACAGGGAAGGTTATTTAGGGTAAAAGTGAGCAAATATCAAAATGGCCTATGATCCTTTCCTAACCCCTATCCTTCGACCTAGGTAAGACTAACCGGGCAAGTTCTGGATTCAACATACAAAGGGAACTAAGTAAGATCTCACATGCACATGTCACACAAGTATATCACAAATTACTACTTGTTCAGTTCATATAGCCGTTTAGCACTAATTATTTCATCACTAGAACTAATACCATACAAAGATGCACAAAGGTCACACTTAGATGCAATTCACACAAGTAATTACTCAGACCATTAGAAAGCTGCTCAAGAATTAAAAAAACAAGTTAAATGCCTCAAGTACTAGTATTTCTCCTAGTTGGCTACAAAATTTTACAACACAATTTACCTTACACCCTCAACTTAAAATAAAAGAAAATTTGAACTAAGGGTTAGGATATACCTAGAGTAGATCACGCATGAGGATCATGGGTCACATCCCATGTAGAGCCTGATTTAACATCGCGGCATGACTCATCTCAATTACTTCTGATTTCATCAAGATAGCTAGCAAAACTATGTTTTATCAAGTCTTTTGGACCAATATAAAGTTTAACTCGTTGCCCATTTATCTTGAAAGTGCTGCTATCTTCATTTTCAAGTTCTACTACTCCAGATGAGTAGACTTGACAAACTCTAAATGGGTCTGGCCGCTTGGATTTAAGCTTACCTGGGAATAGTTTGAGTCTTAAATTGAACAGAAGCACCAAGTCACCTTTTTGGAAGTCTCGTTGCTCAACCCTCTAATCATGATACTTTTTCATCTTTTCTTTATATAGGTCTTCTCATTCATATGCCCTGAGATGAAAGTTATCCATCTCATTCAGTTGTCCCAGTCTCAGCTCTGCTTCCTCCTTCCAACTCAAATTCAACCTTTTGAGTGCCCATAAGGCATTATGCTCAAGCTCTATTAGTAGGTGGCATGCATTTCAATAGACTAGCTGAAATGGTGACATGCCAATAGGTGTCTTGAAAGCAGTCTAGTATGCCCACAAGGCATCATCGAGCTTCCTAGACAAGTCTTTTTGACTAACATTCACCATTTTGTCTAGGATGGCTTTAATCTCTCAATTTGACACCTCCACTTGCCCACTAGTCTGTGGGTAATATGGAGTGGCTACTCTATGTTGTTTCACCCCATCTTTTGCTAAAGCCGCTAAAAATACTTTGTTACAAAAATAAGATCCTCCATTGCTTATAATAGTACGTGGTACTCCAAAGCTAGAGATGATGTTCTTCATGATAAAAGCAACAATTTTTTTCCTTCATTATCTAACAAGGCAATAACTTTGACCCATTTCGAGACATAGTCAATAGCAACTAAAATATATTTTAATCCCATATTAGCTTACAAAAGGACCCATGAAATCGATGCCCCAAATATTAAAAAAATCCATTTCAATCATCTTAGTCAAAGGCATCTCATGTCTTTTGGAGATTGACCCCTTCCTTTGATATTGGTCTCATTTCAGCACAAACTCGTGGGCATCGTTGAACAATATTGGCCAATAGTAGCCGCTCTACAACACCTTCCTAGTCATTCGATCACCTACATAGTGACCTCTAACTGGGGAAGCATGGCATGCTTCCAATATACATAATACATCTACTTCTGGCACATATCTCCTTATAATATTGTCAGTACATCATCGAAAAAGATATGGCTTATCCCAGAAGTAATGTGTCACATCATGCAGAAATTTCTTTCTTTGATGAAAAGAAAGATTTTCTGGAATGACATCACTCACAACATAATTTACAAAATCAGCATACCAAGGCGATTTCTCCACAATAGCAGCCAAGATATCCTTATTAGGAAATGCATCATTTATCTCTATTTCATCACTAATTGCCTGCTCACCTTCCATTCTAGACAGATGATCTACAACCTGATTTTCACAACTTTTCCTATCTTTGACTTCAAAGTCAAATTCTTGTAGCAGCAACACCCATCTAATCATCCTCAGTTTTCCATCCTTCTTAGCCATCAAATACCTTAAAGCTGCATGGTCAGTATGGACCACCACCTTGGTCCCAAGCAAAGAAGCCCTAAATTTCCCAAAAGCATACACTACAGCCAGGAGTTCCTACTTAGTGATAGTATAGTTCTTTTGTGCTCCATTCAGTGCTTTGCTGGCATAATATATTGGATAAAACAGTTTGTCTCTCTTTTTTCCCAATACAGCTCCAAGTGTAACACCACTTGTATCACATATGATCTGAAACGATTTTGACCAGTCTGGTGCAACCATGATAGAGGCCTCAACCAGCTTCTTTTTAAGTCATTTAAATGCCTTCAAGCACTAATCGACAAAAGAAAACTTCATTTCTTTCTCCAAAAGGTTGAAAAGTGGATTTGTAACTTTTGAGAAATCTCTTATAAACCTTCGGTAAAAGCCAGCATACCTAAGGAAACTGCATACTTTCTTCACTGAAATAGGAGGTGGTAGTTTATTTATAACTTCAACCTTGGCTCAATCAACTTCTATTTCTTTTTTTGAAATTTTGTGCCAGAGAACAATGCCCTCTTTTACCATAAAGTGGCATTTCTCCAAATTAAGCAACAAATTAAATTCAATACATCATTGCGAGGCCATTCTCAAGTTTGCCACAAAAAACTCAAATGAGTCTCCCACCACAGAGAAATCATCCATGAGTACCTCTATGGAGTTCTCCACCATACTGAAGAAGATAGACATCATGCACCATTGAAAAGTGACGAGTGCATTGCATAGCCCAAACGGCACCCTCTTAAATACAATGGTGCCATATAGGTATATGAATGTCGTCTTCTCCTAATCTTAAGGAGCAATACAGATCTGATTATATCCATAATAGCCATCTAAGAAGCAATACCATTCGCTTCCAGCCAATCGATCAAACATTTAGTCCATAAAGGGTATCGAGAAGTGGTCTTTCAAAGTCAATGAATTTCGTTTGCGGTAATCCATGAAAACTCTCCACCCAATCATAGACCTAAGTAGAATCAGCTCATTCCTTTAATTGGCAACCACAATCTTGCCCCTTTTTTTGGGCACGCATTGAACTGGGCTCACCCATTTGCTTTCTGAAATAGGGTAAACCACTCCTGCATCTAACCACTTAATAATTTCCTTCTTAACCACCTCTTGCATTGGTGAGTTAAGAAGGAACTAGTGCTCAATGGTTGGACTACAATCTTCCTTAAGTTGTATTTTATGCATGCAGATGCCAGGGGGAATTCCAATAGTATCTAGGATAGTCCATCCGATTGCTCTCTTGTACCGCTGAAGTACAAAAATAAGTGATTCTACTTGCTGCTCACCTAAATCAGCTGCAATAATAATTGGTAGCGTGTTTCGTAGGCCAAAAACATGTACCTTAAATGCCTAGGAAGCTTTTTCAATTCCAACACTGGTGGCTCTTCAATGAATGGCTTAGCCGGTGGTGTTGGCTGATTCGCAAGATCAAGGTTTAGCTTCTTAGGAGAACAAGGGTATGAACCCATTCCTGACAAAGCACAAACAGTATCTTTGTATTCCTCAATGCCTTCACGATCAAAATTTATCAGAACTGCGGCTAAAGGCTCGATAACAAGTTGCTCCTCTATTGACATCTCCTGTTCTTTTTCATAATACAAATTAACTACTGAGAACACACTCATTTCTTCATGCTTCTTCATATATTTTCACACAAAAAATCATACCACCTCATCATTCATCCTTAATAAGAGCTCATTCGCTCTCAAATCAATTAATACACTTTCGGTTGCAAGGAAAGGTCGACCCAAGATTATGGGCACCTAAAAGTCTACCTCGCAATCCAGAATCACGAAATCTACAAGGAATATGAAGATGCCTACCTTCACCAACACATCATACAAAATACCAACAGGTCATTTTACCGACCTATCCGCCATCATGAGTCGTATGTTAGTGGGTGTAGGATTTCCCAGGCTCAACTTTCTATATACAGCCAGCGGCATAAAATTAATACTTGCTCCCAAATCACATAATGCCTTAGCAAATTCTATTGACCCAATTGTACAGGGAATAGTTAATACTCCTGGATCTGGCTTTTTCTGCACCAAGGTCCTCATAGAGATAGTGCTACAATAGTGGTTATCATCCTCCTGATCATAGCTCACTGCTCTTTTCTTAGTCACAAGGTCCTTCATGAACTTAGCATATCCTGGAATGTGCTTGTGTACCTCCACCAAAGGTACATCTATTATCAATTATTTGAGCATTGCCATAAACTTGCTGAATTTTGCATCATCAGTTTTTTTTCTTTAATTGTTGAGGAAAAAGAGGTGGTGGTCTTGGGAGAGTTTTAAAATATACCTCCTTCTCCTTATTTTTCCTTTTTTTTGGAGCATCATCAGTACCATCCAACTTCTCAGAATCCACTGGACATTCTTTATTAGATTTATCATCTCCTTCAATCATATCTTCAACTAAACTTTTGCACACAGAAGGGTCAGGTAATATCTTGCCACTTCTAGTGGTAATCGCCATACATGAGCCATAATTATGTAGATTTTGGACCATATAACTTGGTAACATTCCTCTCTTTCTCTGGTTGAATATTGCAGAGAGTTGGTTTATCTGTTGTGCCAACTGTTTGATTACGGTGGAGTATGAGTTTACCAACTGACTGATAGATAATAGGTATGTCTCCATGGTAGTCACACCAGAGTTGGTAGCCTCTACTCTCTTCAATAACTTAGCCATTATTTCCTCTATGGATATCTTTTCAGAACTTGTTGTAGCAGCCTCACGATTTCCAGGAGGGACATAGAGCCCGCTCCTATCATTATTGTTTCTCTAATTTCCCTGCTCCGTATCTTTATAACCAGGCTTATCATAATAATTCTGACCTTGATTCCCTTGTTTATTGCCTCAGAAACCCCCTGATTATTAACATAGTCCACTTCTTCTTCTGCATCAAAATTAACTCTATCTTAAGACCCCAACACTTTCACCTTCTCAGTCTTGCCTGATAGCAAGTGCTTGGTTACCAGATCCATCTACATTTTTAGGTGAGCCATATCTTGGTCACGCTCCTCATCTCTTTTGCATTGTTCCACAGTAATACCCACAGTAACAGTAGGGCTGGCTATCACAGAGTCTCTAGTATGCCATGCCTGACTCTATTTGGTCATTATCTCTAGCATTTTTGAAGCCTCTAGGAATGTAAGATCAATAAATGAACCACCGGAAACATTATCAACAATTGGTTTTGTAACATAGTTAAGAGCCTTGTACAAAGTTTCCATCAAGTTTATATCTTTCATATTATGGTTCGGACACTGTGTCAGCTTCTTCTTGAATCTCTTTTAGATTTCATGCAAGGCTTCAGTCAGGAGCTGCCTAAAGATACTGATCTAATTCCTCAACTGTACCCTACTGGAAGGCTAAGAAAACGTTTCTAGGAAAGCTCCTTTCAACCGCCTCTAGTTGGTTATAGTATCGGGTGTCAACTCATTAAGCCACAATGTTGCCTCCCTAGATAGAGACAATAGAAACAACCTTAATCGGATACCATTTTGACCCACACCTGGATTATCAAAAGATTTACAAATAGTGATAATGTTCACCAGATGCAAGTCCGAGTCAACCCCAGGAAGGCCACCAAACAACCCCTTGAGATTGAGGAATTAAATTATAGTACTCGTAATATTGAATTTTTCCCCAAGTACCAATGGTGGAGGAATAATTGCACCCATTTCACCTGCACCATGCATTCCAACATCATCATCATTGAGGTCATACTGGACCAGCTAGTAATCTTGCCTTCCTCAAAATGGACGGTTCCTGTTAGCATTACGGTGTACTAGTGCAGCTACTTGCTCTGCACGCCTTGGGTTTCCAGGATTTATCAACTCCTCGTCTCCCAAATATTCTTCCTCAGGATTTGGATGTCGTGCTTGCTGATCAACATTCTGCACATTTACCTGAGCTCTAGCTAAGGCTGCTAATCTGTTATCCTCATGTTGGTCTTCAATTCTTCCAATTCATTGCGGTTCTGGATTAAGTGGTAATAATAGTTCTCCAGAACTTTTGGTTCTTGGAATACACTAATCCTGCAAGTGGTAATAATTGTTCTCTGGAACTTATGGTTTAGATTAGGTGATGCCATTTGCTTTGGACACTTGCTGCCTAACGCTGATGACAAATGGTGATGTCCTATCAGCTCCTTGACAACTTATCACAAATATCGTAAGTCTGTGCTTCAGTTTTCATATGCTGCCTTAGGCTGACGACATTTTTGACGGCTTATCAACTCCTTGACGACCTATCACAAAATCTCGACACAACTTTCAACTTAGTCCAATTCTCTGTGTATGGCTGACGAGGAAGCTGATAGCTTATCATAGGGCTGATGACTTATCACAAATGTTGTCAGCAACACTTTGCTTCTATTTACTTCAGATTTCAACTCATTTTCTTCCATTCTTGTTGGTTCTATAACATATTAGCTTCTTCCGCAAAATCAAACATAAAACAATCAAAAACTACAAAAGTTTCTTAAGACTTCGCAATTATTCTTAGTTAAAAGCCTCAAATATGTTAGCATTAGCTCACACATCATTCACTAGGGGTTTTGGTACTTGACAGCTGTAAATAGTGATTCAAGATTCTCACAGTAGGTAAGACAACAGATTATCTTTATCAAAGTTATGCCTAAATGTCTCTCGACTACTTAAGCATTTAATTACCTAATCCTCTCGGACTTAGGGAATTTATATTGGCTGACCAGACTTTACGTTAGGTTAATCAACCTTGTTACAACGTCAATTATTAAATGGAAGTTTTTAGTCCTTCCAAGTTCCTATTGATAGTTCACTTCCTACTATAATTGATTTCTTATCTCAATCAAATCAAAGGAGGCGTTATCTATTATTTTCAACCAATAGACCATAATTAAAACCCCAGAATTATCAAGGAGTCCTATTACCTTTCGAATCTTGACCACTTAGCATATTATCAAAACTCACCCCTAAATCCCATAATTTAGCCACTCATAATGCAAAAATCAAAACAACTAGTTGTATTCATGATTTGATATATAAACTTACCACAAGATGAATAATAACTAGTGATTCTCCAATTTGATCACAATGAAAATCCCCAAAATATTGATCAAAAACTCTTCAAAGTTAATTGCTTTTCAAGCCAAGAAACTAGAGAGAAAAGTAACAAAATACATGTGTCCAAACTAGGTTTGGAACCCCTTAGAAAACCCTCAACAAGAATTTAAATAGTTTGTCCTAAATAAGGAAACAAAATCACAGAGTTTAATAATTCCTCAAATTAGGCGACGACATTCGTGACAACTTATTAGGAGCCTGACAACCTATCACAAATGTTGTCAACTCCTTCTTCAGTTTTAGCACTTCTTGCTTAAGGCTGATGACAAAATATGATGACCTATCAGATCTTTGACGACTTATCACGGATGTCATCACTTCTCTACCTCAGCTCCTATGTTCTGCCTTAGGCTGACGGCAACTTTGATGTCCTATCAACTCTTTGATGACTTATTGGAAAATGTCATCACAACTTTCAACTAAGGTCTATTCTCTATCTAAGGCTGATGATGAAGTCGATAACTTATCACAGGGCTGACAACTTATTAGGAATGTCATCAGCCACACTTCTATTCTATTTACTTTTGATTTCTACCTTTTTGATTCCATCCTTGTTGGTTCTCTTGCATCTTGGCGTCTACTGTAATATCACAGATAAAACAATTAAAAATGACAAAAGTTGCTTAAGATTTTGCAATTATTCTCAGTTAAAAGCCTCAAATATGTTAGCGTCTTCTCACACATCACTCACCAATTGTGCAATGAATCGTAAAGGATCCAATATATCTAGGGCTTAGCTTGCCTTTCCTCTCAAACCTCATCTCACCCATTATAGTTGATACTTGAAGGAATACACAATAAGCAACTATAGATCTCAAGGCACAAAGTCTAAAATCTGTATAAGCCTTCTATGAACTCTGAGCTACCCTCAACGTATCCTGAATTACTTTGAATCTATCCAACCACTCCTAAAGTAATTTGTACCACAAAGTCGAAACTCAGAGGCCTCAAGCCACAAAATTGGAGAACAACATCGCCTTCTGTACAAAGCCTCAAAAGGTTACTTCTCAATACTCGAGTAGTAGTTATTATTATATGCAAACTCTGCTAAAGCAAAGTATTTCTCCCACAGACCTCCAAAATACATAACACAGGCTAGGAGCATATCCTCGAGAACCTAAGTAGTCTGCTCTAGTTTCCTATTGGTCAAAGGATAGAAGGTTATAATACGATCCACCAAATTATACATCTCCTCCTAAAATGCTCTCCAAAAGCTAATAGTGAAAACCAAACCCCGGTATAAAATAATAGATATATGCACAACATGCAAATGGACTATTTTAAAATCATAGATAAAGGCTAAACTTTTCGTGTGGAAGGACATTTAAATAGGAATGAAGTGTGCTAACGTGGTCAATCGATCCTCAATGACCAAAATACCATTGGAACCATGACAGGTATGAGGAAAACCACTAACAAAGTCCATAGTAATCTTCTCCTATTTCCACTCAGAAATAGGCAACCTCTGAGTCAAGCCCCCAGGTGTTGATGCTTAGCCTTTACCTGCTAACACCATAGGAAATGAGCTACAAAGTCTTCCGCATCACACTTTATATCACTCCACCAATAATGTTGCCTCAAATATCTATATATCTTAGCTTGACATGGGTGAATGGAAATTAGATTTGTGAGCCTCTCAAGTAATTGACTTAATCAAATCATCAACCCTTATAACACAAATGTGGCTATCAAACCTCAAAACACCCTCAGAATCTATGGTAGCCCTCTTGGACTTACCACTTAACACCAGACACGAGTGATGCAAAGTCTTATATCCTCAAACTGTTGACTCAAAATCTACTCAAATAGTGAAAACCTTGCCTCAACACTAGCAAGAATCATCCTTGGGTCTGAATCATCAACATGCACCATTAAGTTGCCTAAGGACTGGACTTCTCGGGCCAACGACCTTTGAGAAACTAAGATAGAATCCAAGATAAACATACTCACTACTTTCTGTCACAAGGCATCTATCACCATATTTTCCATTCTTGAATGATTAAAAATAGAGATATCATAATCCTTACGCAACTCCATCTATCTACACTGCCTAGAATAAAGCTTTCTCTAGGTTATATCATGCTGAAGAATATGATGATCCACGAATATCTCAAAATGCACACCATAAAGATAGTGTCACCAAATATTAAGTGAAAAAACTACAACCACCAACTCAAAATTATAAGTGAGGTAGTTGACCTTGTGCAACCTTAGGTGATCGATGCATTAAAAATAACCTGACCCTGCTACATCAATACACAACCCCAACCAATACTAGAAGAATCACAATAAATGGTGAATCACTCACCCTTGATAGGAAGAAAAATTATAGGAGTTGAAGTAAGAAATACCTTTTGCTTTCCGAAGCTTGACTCACACTCCATGGACCATTAGAAAGGAATCTCCTTTTGTTCTTCTATTCATCGGTGTTGTTATAGTAACAAAACTCTCAACGAACCATTTGTAGCAACTGGCCAAACCAAAAAAGCTACCAACCTTAGACGGAGATGTAGCCTGGCCCAATCATGAATAGCATTACTATTTTCTAGATCTACCATAATCCAAACTTAGACACAACATTCCCAAGAAATGTCACCAACTAAAGCCAAAACTCACACATAGATATTTTGGACAAAAGTCTATGATCTCTCAAAGTTTGGGGCACAATTCCCAAATAATTCATATGCACCTCTCTACTTTCTAAATACACAAAGATGTCAGTGATGGACACAATAAAAAAAGAATCCAAATAAGGCCTAAACACATGGTTCTCAAATCAATAAATGAATTTGGGCCATTGATCATCCTAAAAGACATCACTAGGAACTAATAATAACCATACAAGGTCCTAAAGGTTGTCTTTGTGATATTCTCAGCCCTAATCATCCACTGAAGGAAATCGAATGTCAGTTCAATCTTAGGAAATATCCTTACACCCTAAACATAGTCAAACAAATCATTAATGTGCATAGGATACCAGTTTTTTACCTTTACTTTATTAAGTTGCCTATAATCAATAAACATCAGCATGGATCAATTCTTCTTCTTCACAAACAATATAGGATTTTTTATTAAAGACACACTCAGTCTAAAGAAACCCTTACAAAGAAGGTCTTGAAGATGAGAATTACGCTATTTAAGTTCGCAAGAGTCATATGGTAAGGTGCCATAGAAATAGGTTTGGTGCCCAAATCAAGATCGATAATAAATTTAATATTTTTCTCAGGAGGAAGACTAGGTTAATCGGTAGAAAAAGCATTAGGAAACTTAAAAACTATTGGAAAAGAGTCGTGTGATGGACTCTCTACATAGAAATTAAGAACATAGGCAAGAAAAGACTCGCAAACCCTAGAAATAAGTCTCATAGACCAAATATAAGAAATAATCCCCATTGGTTTGTGGCTGATAAATCCTACCGCCCACTCAAGGTTATACCGGGAATGGCTAAGGTTATAATCTTGGAAAAATAACCCAAGTCTGGATGATATTAGGATAACTAGTCCATGCCCAAAATTATATCAAAATCATTAATATCTAGAATAACAAGATTTTCTTGAGTATCAAACTTTCAAACAGTCACAACACATGATATTTCAATATGATCCACTACAAAAGATTTGCCCACAAGAGTTGATACACGTAATAGTACAAAGAAATATCTAAAGATAACACTTACTAAGGGGCACAATAAGTAGACAAATAAGAATAAATGGACCTAGAATTGGATAAATCAAAACCTAACTAATGGTACACCAAGATGGTACCTGTGATTACAATATCTTAAGAATTAGCCTTAGGTCTAGTAGGTATGGCATATAATTTTGACAATGTTCGCCACCTGGCTGGGCTCCTAACCGATCTTATATCCTTCCTACCTAAGAACCTTTATGAGCATTCTAGGGAATACCCCTATGACCATGCACATTACCTCTAACTTGGGGTGGAACTATCATAATTGGTGGAATACTTTGAGCTAAAGAAACCATTACATCATAACTAGGGCACTCTTTTAAGAAATGGCCAAAAGGCTCTTAACCATAACATGCCCTAGGCATTTTACTAAAAATAGAAGATCCAAATAACTTAGAATAAATATCACGAATAAAATAACCTGTAAACAAAGCCCTTAAAAATGACTACTACCCTATCTAAGATAATCACTGCAACTAGACTGATCTCTGTCGGTAATTTGGAATATAGACTAAATGATCCTACTGGACTGGCACTAATGCTAACACAGCTAGCATGGAGGGTACATACCCTGAGAACCACTGCCATTGAACTGTAAGCCACTATATCTCCCACTAAAACTACCTCAATATTGCAGTCTCTTATCACTACTACTTTGGGCCTCGCCATGCATCTCCTTCATAATATAAGTATGATAAAAAAAAACCTTTACAAAAGTCCTACCCGTAATATCCAAACTTTGTATATACATGCAAAGAGGAAGTTTCAATCCCAAAATAAAGCAACGAACCCTCTCATATTAAGTAGGTAGAATAGAAATAACATGGCTATCCAAATTATAAAATCGATCCTTATACTCTACAATATTCATGGATTACTTCTCTAACCTCAATAACTAATTCCTTAGATGATCCATAAGGTTTCGATGCATATACTTTGCTAAGACGACCTCAGAAAACTAAGTCTATGTCAATAAGAAAGATCCAATGACCTGGAATAAAGATGACCTCTCCACAATGTTAAAATGATAAAACAAACTTAAAAATAGTATAGTTCACCCCACAAGCCTCAACTAGAAAAACATATAGAGCCTATCCTCACAAAAAATTAGGAACCCATAAGTATCGTCACCTAGTACACCAGAAAACCTAAGTGGAACCAATCTTAAGAATCTACCCAACATCTCCCACTTCTTAACAAACATAGAAGGTTGGTCAACTATCAGCTGAGCAATAACCAACATAGAATGGACCTCAACTCTGGGAGCTATAGTATAGGTTGCGGCCCTACCTCCGTACAACTTTAATCCACAAACTCTGCACCATCAGACTGTGCAACACCAATAAAAACCAAGAGTTGAACAAATAAATCTCTAAGAACTTAATAAAAAATAATTCTTGATTAATCTAGGGTTGGTCTTTGGCCCACCATTGGTTGTGGTAGATGAGCCTCTAGCTTAGGAGTAGGACTAGGGTCTAATAAAGATCCTCAATCCTTGACCCTAGCTGGGAATATATCTCCAGGTTATCCATGATCTCTAGGTCATCCACAAATAATAATGGGGTCCATTGGCACTCTCTCTAGATTCTCTTCTCATATAGCGATAGAACGTGTCCTAACAATCTCTGAAGGAGTGAAACAAAAGAAACTCTTTAGAATCCAACTTACACTATTTTCACTAAATTTGTGAAATAAGTGAAAATCTCAAAAAAAATGTACTATAGCCTCCAAAAAAGATAAGAAACAGACTTCATTATTCCAATCTGCAGGACTCTACTACACACTTTCTCTTGTAACAACAATATTGGTGAACCTAGGCTCTGATACAAATTTTTTTTTACTATTTAATTTATTAGTTATGATGACACATACTTTATCCCGTCAGCAGCTAATCCAAACTGTAGCCCAGAGCTATAAGTCATGGGCTAATTTTATGGAAAATAGCCTAAAAGTTTAAAATTAACAATTTAAGACTTATAATAATTATAAAGCAATAATGACAGTTTAAAAGATAGATAAAACATTAATAGTCATCCCATGACCTATTAGTGTCATGTAAAATAGCTACTATAAAAGGAACATAAGTACTAAAAAGGTCAAATACCAATCTATCTCAAATAGTGAAAGACTATACACACTTAATAGATGGAAAAAGGGGCAACTTGGACTCCGAGAGCTTACTATATATCTGAAATTAACTCAACACGATTATCATGTCAGTAGTAGCCCCTAGTACTTGGATCTGTAGAAAAGAGGTACAAAAGTATGGTATAATATAATTATGATAAGATGCAAGATAAATAAGTTAAGTCAATGTAAAGGGGAAAACATGAAAGAAGCTCAAAAACTATAAATAAATAACAAAAATAGTTGTAATATTGTAGAAGCATAATTAATACTATAAGATTGGACCTCATAAGCCAGTAATTGCAAAAAAAGTAATTAACCTAATGCAGGCTCCCATAAGACTAGAGGCTGCAATTAAAGGAATGTAAATAATCAAAGATCTATTAATTTACTGAATATCAAGCAATAACCAAGAATCCATCCATGACATACCATATCATAAATAACTCCCAATGTCGGACTTAAACTAGTATATCATCATTAACATTAGCATCATTTGTCAGACTTGAATCAAAACTTAGGCCATCAATATTATCATTAATCACCGGACTAAATCATAACTCAATATCAATAAGCCATCGGGTTTTCTCTGGAATTAGCATCAACTCCAAATACAAAGCTAAGTCAAATATCATGTATCCAATCTACTCAAACTCTAAAATAATTATTTCAAAGGGTATTACATGCGTAAAGAAATTTAAAAGAGCTAAGATAAATCTTTGCCTAAGGTGGGTTAGAGCGGACCACTTTTAATCCTGAAAATCTATTCTAAGGAAAATTTTATCCCAGACTATGATAAGGTATATAAATTCACTTTTAGATGTTAATTAAATAATAATTAGACCTAAGGTAGAAATTCTACCTGAATCATGTGTAACTAAGTCAGTTTCACCAAAATTAGGGTTTATGAATAGTCTAATTACTCCAAATAGTACTTATCATACCAATCATACCTCTGATACCTAAATCATATCCCATATATCACATAATATAATAATTATACTATGAATTAGCTCAATCCATGGGGAAGCTCACAAACACTCAAAAATGACCTACTAATAGTTCTCCTAAGTTTTAACACTTTTTAGGGTTCTACACTCTTGGAAATGGGTAAAAAATAAAAGAAAGTAGGCTAAGTGGGGATCATATAAGTACCAAGTGCCTATAAAGTGAGCCCTGAATTGCTTTATAATTAACCGCTTAAGCACCCAGGTGACCGCTTAAGTGGTACCTATCCACTAAAGTTAGGCAGATAAAGAACTCAAGCCGGTGCTAAAGTGACTTATGCATTAGCGGAAAACATGCCACTAAAGCAGCACATACTACATCGATAGGGTGGATAAAGTACTTATGGACTGCTAAAGCTCCCTCTACAAAAGCCCCTAAAGGATTGCTTTAGAAATTGTAATACACTAGTTGGAGACTTGGAATTCTTTCAAGTCTCCATTAGCCACTCGACATTCATATGGAATCTCATATATACAAATGAATTATGCTACCCTATCAAATTCGATGTTTCAGAATCAATGGGGAAGTGAAAAGTTCCATTTGAGGTTTTTTGGATGAAAAGTGGGTCCTACACCCATGTGCCATTTTTTCTTAACTTGTAGCCAATAGCCTATAATGAGTCTAAAAGCCTTGAAGCATAGGCCAAAACTCCTCTTAGCCTAAAATTGATGTTCCACTACTATTGGAACTGACAAAATTTGCATAATAGGCCTTTTGACTAAAGTGCTTGCCCAATATCAAATTCTAACCAATAAAGACTTGTAATATGGAGTTGACTCTAAAAACCAATTGAACTGCCCGTTAACCAAATTATTAGTTCTAACAAGTCATAAGTTACTTGGAGAAGATATATGAACTCTCTAACTAGTGAAAATTAGAAATATAGAAAATGACCTAGAGGGTTACTACAGCAAGGCACAGATGTGCATTAGATCTGATAATGCAAATATTATTTCTCAACCATTTACAAGGATGCACATGATTATGCAAAGGCTTGTGACTAATGTCAAAGTCAAGAAACAATTTACACTGGAATGAACTTCCAATGACCACTATTCTTGAGCTTTAACAGTTTGATGTAGGAGGTATAGGTTTTATGGTTCCTTTTGTTAGCTCACATGGCATGAAAAATATCTTGGTGGTTGTAAACTATGTTTAAAAATGGGTAGAGAAAGTTGCTCTTCCAAAAAATGATATGAAGAATGTCATAGCCTTTATGAGAATGAATATGTTCACCAGGTTTAGGACACCAAGGGCTATTATAAGTGATAAAGACTAACACTTTTGCAATCATCTTTCTACAGCCTTACTTGAGAAATATGGTATGAACCATAAGGTGGAAATGCCCTACCATCCTCAGACAAGGGGGCAATTAAGGTCTTCAATAATGAGATCAAGTTTATTTTGGCAAAGATAGTCAATACCAATAGTATAGTATGGGCTAGGAATTTGGATGTTGCATTATGGGCTTATCGAATAGCATTAAAGACCCATATAAGTGCTTCCCTATATTAGCTTTGAATGGAAAGCCATTTCACTTGCCTATCAAAACTATAAGGCATTGTGGGCTATGAAGAGGTTGAATCTAGAATCGATTGATACAACAAAATAGAGGATAGACCTATCAAATGAAATATATCAACTATTCATACGATAATATTAAATCCTATCCATCTGTAAGGAAAAAATGAAATAACAGAAGATTGAACAGAGATAATTTAATCCAGGTGACTTAGTGTTGTTATATAATTTGAGCCTTCACTTGTTTTTCGACAAGCGGAGGTCCAAATAGATTAGACCATTCACTGTGATAAAGGTAATACTTCATAAGGAAAAGGAGTTGAAAAGTCATGATGGTATTTAGAATGTGAAGCACTACATTGGAAATAAGAAAGAGATAAAGATATTTGAGAAATTCTCCCTTAATAAAGTATGAGTAATCAAGAAATCTAAATCATGCTATGACGTTAAATTAGGAGCTTCATGAGAGTTAACCTATGGACTAAGCGATTAAGTCTGAGTAACCAACTTAGCCACATTATGCTGTGATATTAAATTAGGTGTTTCATGGGAGGTAACCCGTGATTTTATACTTGTTAATTTTATAGAGTAATATGTGATACTTTTCCAAGGATTTTGCAGAAAAATGGTTATAGAGCTAGAGTCAGTACTGAATCCATTAAATAAACTTACTATCATGGGAGGGTTTGACAATTGTGGGTTAATTCGTTTGCACACAATCAAAAAAAATTATAGAGGCATAAAACTTATTAGTTATCTTATGATTGGTCATCATGATCATTCTTGGATATTAGGATTATTGTTCCAATAATCGGATTAAACTCTTCAAAATCAATATTCAAGACATTGAACATACAATTCTAAGGAATGGTTATTGTTATATATCACAATTGTCCATAAGGCTCGTAGGTTTCTAGGTAATTTTACTTTAACCCTCTTGGTATGAGGGGGACTAATGATTATGGTAAAAACTGATAATGATCCACTTAATTAAGTAGGACTCGATCCAACCCAACCCATATAGGGTTTGAATTGTTAAACACTAAAACTCTTATATTCAATAAGACTTAACTACACACTAACTTTTCCTAACAAATAAACTTTGATCTAATGCAAGGAAATTCAAAAGTCGATACCTCAAGTTTTTGTAATTTGCTTCCATCAATAGATTTTAACCCCAACAATGATCTAAACACTCGAATATCAGAGTTAATAACTCATTGTATGAAAAATATTCACCCCATATATGTTTTATTTGATAAAAACTAATTGATTGAAAGTTTTAAAGAGTACATAGAGTAAGTGTTAGTTCTTGGGTATGTTAGGGTTACTTATGGGTGTTATAATGATTAAATAGATCAAATGGGGGGAGTTTGAGTACCTAGTTACTGCTAAAATATGGTCAATAAGGTTCTACAAAGGGTTAAAATAGTGTAAAAAATTGGTGTTTAATGTTGATAAGTATCAGTACATAATCCACGATCATCACTATTATGCATGATAATGGTTTAGATTATTTCGGGTGCCTGACATTGACTAGCAGGAAGTTCACCATATGATCATATCCCACAATCATCATTTCATGGTCCAATTGTGGTATGTGCTTATTTGATATGATAAAACCTCAGTACTTTTGGGTAATCCTTCTAATCAAAAGGTATGATTGTACCTTCACTACACAACCATGGGATGGTTCATCTGATTAAGTTCTAGAACCTGCCTAATTATTTGAATCTATTACTAATCATTTCTTTTATGGGTGTTATGCCTTCAAAGGCACTCAAGCAAATGCAAAAGATCTCACAAAAATAGGCAAAAAAGAATACACTTTTATCTTCAGAAAGTGAATTGGAAAGCTTAACTTGTAACACAGAGGAATATATAGATAGTTCTTACGATAACCAACACACAACTCTAACCACTAGGTCTAAGACAAAGGTTCTAGAGAAGACTAAGGATCCAATATATATGGCCTTGGTTTATGTGCAAATATCAGTATTAATTGTCCCCAATCTAAAGAAAGAGGGAATGACACACCCCAGGATGGGGGTAGGCATAATGAGGCTATTTAAGAGATAAGCTCTTCGGAGAGAGATAAAGAGTCTAATCTAGAATTCTCTAAAGGACCTACAACTAGTGAGTCTCAAAGGGTTATAGACTCGAGATAGTGAAATGTACTAAACTCACATGATTATTAAATTGATTGGGTCTCGCTAAAGAATTAGGGTAGTTAAAAAAAGAGTATTCAAAAGGAACCCTGTATTTTTCCAAAGTCTATTCATATGGTCCTAGTACTGAGTTGGGTGTTTAATAGGTATAAGTTAGGATAGATAACAAGGTCACTTTGCAACTATAGTGCTAAGATAATGAGTGAGTTCTATTTTAATTATATGGTAATGTTATAAAACATGACTCTTTTGAGAAGAGACCACGATATGAATAATTTGCCCAGATAAGATATTATGCATATTCATGATCATGAGGTTGATATTTTAATTGAGGATACTATTGTGGTTTTAATTAGACCTATCTTTGTACCAACGGATGAGAAACTGGAGAATAAGTTCTAGATAAATAACTAAATAGTGAAAAGATGTATAAGGATGATAAGAACATGCACTAAAGGTGGCTTGTGGGTCACATTTCTAAAGGAGAAAATAAATTTTGGGTGAGCAAGTCCACCATCTACAAGCACACTGTAAGATTTCCACCTAAGATGTAATGGTCCATTATTAGGCATCATATAGCACCAATAGTCAATGAAAATACATTGGGTGCTATAAATACATGTATGGTCGCAATATTTACGTCTGAGTTCGCATTGAGTATCCTCTAGATTATTGCATAGGACATCTGAGATAGAGTATTGCAATTTAAAACCATGCTCTCATTCTCATGTATACTCACTAAGTCGATGCATGATGTCTATGTACCGACAGTCTTAGACGTTATCGAATTTATCCTTTCTATGAAGAGTGTAGGTATCACTTTGATAAAAGATTTATGGAACCCAACAGCTTCATCTCAGGGTCCTCTACCATATTTTTCACTAGAAGTAGTAGTGGTGCCCCATCTAGTGAGATACTTCACATCTAAAATTGGTGATACATAGCCATCATCCCATCATGCAACAACACCTATAGGTGTACATTAATAGGGTCTTTCTGGTTAATTGTTTAATCCTATAGCACAGTTGGAGCAGATTATGCAGAACCAGCTATTGTATGATGCTTGGATCTGTAAGTTGGAGGTAATGATAAATCCCTATGTGTGAAATAAGATACAGACAATTGTATGGGTGATCCAAACCCATTTGGATAGTTTTAAAGTTTGATGACGGCTACGTTATATAAGTTATAGGCTCCATATATGAGTTCTTTTCATTACAAGAAATTAAGTCGTGTTAGAAGAAGCAATTATGGAGCTTACATAGAAAATTATCCCAGTTGTTCCTCCATCACTGCCCTCTATGCCAACCTTAGAATATTTAGCTATTGATGTCTACTCTTTAGTCCTATATTTCTATACACATGCCTTGATAGATGGGGTAATGATACATATGTTATGGAGAATAAGGAGGATTTACTTCCCCAGAGTAAGAGAAAGTAGAGGTGTGATAAGGGTAAGGAAAAAAAATAAAGAAGAAAGAGAGAGTGATTGAGCAAACCTCTGATATGGATTTACCAAAGAGTTTTATTGATACTTCACCTGTTATCAAGGTGGTTATCTATTCTTGAGGAGAAGTATTTTTCCGTTAATCATTGAGTGCAGTAGACGCCATCAGTGGCCACTTATTCGAGAGTTCCTAGGCCACAATCGAGGCCATGAGATCTATGAATATAAGAGGGGTCCTATCACATACTCTAGTAGATCAGTGTACACTAAGCATATACAATACCTTAGGCATGTTACTTGATATTATTTTCATTTTCTATATTTTTGTGCACCAAGGATATTGCATGATTTCTATGTTAGGGGTAGGGGAATACCACAATCGAGGGTTTGTGTTGTCGTGTTTCTCTTACTTCGACATTGCAATCTTAGTAAGAACTAGCATGTTTAGTTTTTTTGTGTGTTTTTATGATTATGTTGTGTTTTGCATTTAACCTAGAGAAAATAAGAGAACTCGGGGCAGTTAAAACAAAATGAGTAGGTAAATAGGTTTTTATTGATTTAAATTGTACCCCTCTAGAGATTTTCTAACATTATGTCTTGTTGTTTACTTACCTAAACTATAGCTAATGTTTGGATCTAATCATGGCATTAGAATTATGATTGTGATAACATGTTATAACTTTGCATGAACTGAATAGGTTGTGATTTAATGCATAGCCCTAAGCCAAGTGAGTGTAAGGTTTACCAAGTGGTGTGTGTAATCTAAAACTTTCCTAGTTAGTCTCACTAATGTTGTAGCATATGATTGGAGGTTAGAAAAGTATCATAGGCCATTCTTCAATTAGTCTATTAAAAGCCTAAAAATCTTATCGAAAAAAAAGTATCCCCTTATCCCAATTTTGCACCTAATTAGACCTTTTCTTTGAACACTATTCACCTTCCCAATTTTTACAATGAACCGGCTTTGGTTATGGACAGTGTGTACTTCAACTCAGGAAAATTGCCTAAGTTAAGGGTAGCTATTGTAGGAATGCATAAAAATACTGGGTATGAAGCAAAAGTTAGTGAAATTAGAAAAATGATTCAGGTATGGTAAAAAAAGAAATAAAAATTGAGAATAACATATAAATGAAAGGAAAAAAGAGAGAGAGAAGAAGCCATACAAATAGAACCACACCCGAGGTCCTAAAGAGTGAAAAAGGAAAAGAAACAAAAGAAGGTAGAAAAAAACTGAAGCCAAAATCGTGTATTTGCAAGAAGGTTTAGACACTGTACACATATGTACAATACTTTCCCGTGGGCCTACAATACAAGACTAGAAAAGTACTATAGTGATCCTAATTTGACTTTCTAAAATCTAAGGCATAGAAAATAAAGGAAATCCTAAGGTATCAAATGCACACGACCTGACTTCTTTGTCAAAGTTAGAGATTTGTTTCCATACCCATGTTACCGATTATTGAATATTTTGTGTGAGAGGGACTTCTAAGTTTTTAGGGCACAAGGGTTTTATTGTGGTTACAACTTGTTCAAGTAGTGTCATTAGTGTAAGTGTTTGGTTTCCTGTTGACAATGTGATGGCATTTCTTGATCCCATTGTGTTGTGGTGAAATATTAGTATATACACAATACTAGTTGAGATTTGATTATGTGGAGGGTGTTGAATTGATTTTTTGTTAAATCCATGATAAAACTTAATATTTAAGACCTTTGTTGCCATAGTAATCTTACATTTCTCTTGGTTAAGCATTGTTATGGTATAATTCTATTTTTGTAAGGACATCCTAATGGTGTAAGTTGAGTGTGTTAATGTGTTGTGAACTTATGATACTTTTGATGATTAAAATGGTAAATATTTTAAAGTATGAGGGTATTCCTACGTGGATATAATGGGTTTTAGGATTTTTGTAGGTAAAATAGTCTTCGAACAGTGGAGTGGTGGATTTTGGACTTATAAAGCGTCAGACAACTTCATGTCATGATCATGCAACCCAACTATGGTCTCACTTAGGTATTGTAGGAAGAAGTAGAGGATGATTCTCAAGAGATAGTAAAAAGAAAGCTTCCCGTAATTGTACGTTGATCATATGATCATACAATATGATCTTGGGAAGTGTGTTTGAAACAGTAGCTATAGGTTCTACGTAAAAAGAGATCAGATGATAAGTTCCCATAACCATATAGTGACTTCACGGTCGTACCATGGTATAATGAGAAGGCAGCAAAGATTTGTAGCTTTTAGAAATTTGAAATGTTTGAAGATCAAATGCAATCAAAGGACGATTATGCCTAAAAGAGATGGAGTAGTAATAAGGACCGTACCATAGAAGAACTAAATATGACCAAGTCCATGATCAAACTAAGAGAACTAAGAATGATCATGGAATTAAACCTCAATTGTACCTTCCATTCCTAACCGATACAGTAATCTTTCTATATTTAGGATAGGTTTTGTTTTTTTCTAAAAATACTCTTATTCTTTCTTTTGTATCAGCTTACGTTCCATTATATTATTGTAAGGTTCTAATGCATATTCTTGGTCTTTGAATCACAAACATTAAAATTTAGGGTTTTATTCAAAGTGACATCTTCTATTTTATTTTTTCATTATTGTAAGTTCATGAATATGCTTTTTTATCCAATATGTTTTTGTGTTCGTGAATTTATGAGTAGCTAAACATCACAACTAGGGTTGTAAGAACATGAGTTAATGAAATAGGTTAATTGCACGGTAATTCTAGATTGGTTTTCATGATGTATTTGTATTTTCTTCATTATGATTAGTTTATAATAGGTGTGCAACATTAGGACATTCTTAAGTTATAGACTTAATTGAGAGAGAAGTAGAGATTAGGAAAAGAAAATAACAATAGAGATTTGAAGTTGTCAGCATTCACCTAATAACTTGAGATGTAGCAAGGAGAGATAATTTGAGATCAAGAATAAGGGTTTGAAGTGTTACACTCGATAATTGATAGGAGAACAGCGATATTCGTCTAATCAAGGTGGAGAGATGATTAGATTAAACTATCTAGTTATATTTTGCATACAAAGCATCAAAATAGATTGCTAGAGAAAGTAGCCCATCGAGTTATGATGTCATGGGGAACACAGTCCAAGTGCACTTCTCATATTATTTACAAATCAACAATTGTTACCACTAATTTAATTACTTACAAATCTCCCATTCTCATTGAATATTATTATTGATTGCCTCAACTACTCTTTGACTTATATTTTGGCATAATCCATGTAGGATCATGTAATACCCATGCTTATTCCTAGCTTGAAATCATCTCAAGGATGCTAGTACTTACTTTGAAATAAAAATCTATTTTTGTACCCGTGGTAATTATGAGATTTCTAATTTCTATAACATGGGGAAATTTACTTAGCTTTCTAACGATAAAAATTTTGTCCAAATCCGACACCAGACGAGGAAGTTATAGATGTTTTACTTAGAACTGACCGAAATTCCGAAGTGTGACATCCAAGTTGACGGACCACCAAACAAGTGAAAGACCACCACTTTTACCATCACAACCAAGGTAGTAGGGCCACATTCTAGATAAGGATTGAAAGACGAGTTGATGGACCGTCAAATTTTTGACGGACCGTTATCCAGGCCGTCAACTCTTATCCAGTGAACCCCATTTCTAGTCCACGTATGACGGTCAAAATGATGGACCATCAAGTTCCTGATGGACCATTAGTCGGGCCGTCACAGGCCATGTACAGTTTACTTCTAAGCCATTTTAACAGGGGTATTTTGGTCACTTACCACTCGCCTATATATACCCAGATTAGTCCGAATTCAGCCCTTTTACTCATTATTATTTTACAAAAAAAAATTAGAGTTTCTCTCTAAATTTAATCTCAAATAACAAGACCCAATCTTATTCAAAAATCAAAGAATTTCAAATCCTTCAAGTTCAAAACAGCAATAACCTTGAGTTAGGTATGCGTAATGTTCATCTATGGATCTATTTCGTTCATAGAGCTCAAGAACCATGTTTTAAATATTATATTATGATTGTCTTGTTGTGATATGACCATGCACATATTGATGATTGTTTTTTTAAGTTTCAATATGATATCTAAAGGTGTTTTCATGAAGTATATGTGTTTGTTAGTTGAAATCCATGAACTTTATATGGTTTAAAATGGGAAAATTCATGAAAACACACCTAAGCTAAAAGAATGCACGCAAGTGTTTGATAAAAAGCCTAAGATGATAGAATTCATTTCCCATGATTTAATTGTGCTTAAATGACAAGTCCATGCTCTATGCTTTTTTATTTCACATGAATTCCACGTGATTGATATGAGTCATTGTTGTGATATGGATTGAGCATGATATTGAAGCTATGCAAGTATACACATGTTGTATGAAATTTTCCTTCCATAACTTAGATGTTAAGAACTATTCTTAGTGTGAAATCCCATACTTATGATATGGTAAATTGTGGACTCTACTCTTACTATCAAGTCAGTGATGTGTGTCATTTTTCTTCCATTGAGTCCTGGGGGAACTTGTACCTAAAAAATATTATTGTATGCCTAGAGACATGTCATGTTATAACAATAATCTAAGTCAAGACATGATCAATAGAACTCATTCAGTCATGTGACTCAGGAAATCTCAGAAATCTCATAATCTCAATAAATTCTCAGATAGTAGTACTATTCTATCAGTCAACGAAAGTCAGTTACTCAGTCCATGTACAGCTAGTTAAATCATTTTCAGTCTCTTTGGATGGGAGTAGAAGTTAGCACCGAGTGAACCAATGGATGGGAACCTACCTTCCAGTTTAGGGTGTGATTCCTAGTAGTCATCCTTGTGTTCCAGAACTATGTAACTAGCGTAGGTTGAGACATCTTAACCTGCCACATTCGGGTTGATGAGGTGGCTTAACTTGTCAGTTTAGAGTTCCCACCGTTATCATTTGTGTACCCACCAGCTAAGGGTCACTCACAGCTGTCCTTACCAGTGGCGTGGTATTGACACCCTTCCAATCGGGGTAGAGATTGAACCCCAACCTAGCTATATGTGTTATTGGGGCATGTCGATTAAGAAACTACCTCCCACAGTTTCATTCCCAGTCTCAGTAAAAGTACTCAAATAGTTCTTCATATATCAGTAAACCAGGATTGTCAGTTACAATCAATTCAGTTATAGTACGGAACACAGATAGTTCCATCAGATTCAGGACTGTCAGACAAAGTCATCCATGTTATCAAAATTTCAGTATCAGTCATGTTAGCTAACAGTAAACCATGTATTAGCATACAGATCCAAATATCATGTATTTACGATTTTAGTTATTATGTATGCATGTTTGTACTCTTACGTTCATATCAGTCAGTCAGTTAGCATTGTTCATGCATGCAAACCCTTTTGTATTTAGACTACCTCACTTGTATACTCAATACTCCCAGTCATACTGACGTATTTATGCTATGTTGCTTTCTTTCATATTACACCATAGGTCCAGATACATGAGTTCCAGATCAGCAGTAGCATTCCAGTCGCAGAGTTGCAGTGAGTCCTCATCTATTCATTATTTTAGTTCATTTTTGCTAGGCTAAGTTAGTTGGAAACATGTTACTTCAACTCCTTATTTTAGACAGTATTTAGAGGCTTTTAGATTTGGTTCAGATTTTAGATTCAGCTTTCAGTTGTTTTGGCTATTTGTTACCCTATATGGATGTTATTATTTATTACATATTCTATTCAGTTGAACCTTATGTCCTATTGTTCATGTTTTCTGTATTTTACATATATATTATGTAGTGTACAGGTACAGATATCAGTCATGGGTTAGCTTATGGTCCTTCGAGGTCATAAGCACCATGTAGCATTTCGATTCAAAAAATTAAGGTGTTACAAACTTGGTATTAGAGCCTGGTTTAATAGAGTCCTAGGAAGTGAGAAAGCCACATCTAGTAGAGTCTTGTGCCTGGGTGTGTTGCGCGCCACATTTATGTGCAAGAGGCTATGAGATGTTTTAGGAATAGTTTCCCCACTTTCCTTATTCATGTCGTGCTAGTGAGCATAATCTTAAGTTTAACTCTCAGTCTAATCCATTCTTCTCTTATTTCAGAATATGCCTCCAAAGAGAAGAAACAAGCCTGCTCTTTAGCCCGAAGATCCTTTGGGAGAACATGTTTCTCATGTGGAGTTTAGGGCCACATTCACCATACTTGCTCATTCTATGGCTACCCAAAATGAATGGCCACCAGTTATTCCGACCAATCTAGTAGCCAACTCAGCCGCAACTAGGATTCAGGACTTCACCCAAATGAAACCTCCATCTTTCTTTGGGTCTAAGTCTAATAAAGAGCCTCAGGAATTCATTGACCAAGTCCAAAAGGTCATAGACATCTAGGGAGTTACTTATTGTCAGAGTGCCGAGTTAGCCGCATACCAGTTGGAAGATGTGGCTTATACTTAGTACAAGCAGTGGAAGTCTGAGAGGTTACAGGATGCAGGTCCCTTTGAGTGGGAGGAATTTGTCACGGCTTTCTTAGATAAATTCTTTCCCCATGAGCTCAGGGAGGAAAAAGTTCTAGAGTTCATTAACCTCAGGCAAGAAAATATGATGTTTATGGAGTATTCTCTCAGATTTACTTAGCTAGCCAGATATGCCCCTCATGTGGTTTTAGATAATAGGGTTAAGATAAGCAAGTTCATGTCAGGAGTGAATGATAGCATGGTAAATGAGTGTAGGTCTGCGATGTACAACAGTGATATGACTTTAGCTAGGCTCTTGACTCATGCTCAACAAATAGAGCAGCAGAAGATTAGGACTAGGGAGAGGTAGAAAAAGAGTACAAGGTCGGGTAGTTTTAGTTTTTCTCAACCAAAACCAGAAGGAGAAAACTGTTCCCAGTTTCTTCCTAAACCAGCAATTCCAGCTCCTTCCTCCACCAGTGCCCCAATGCTGAAATTTAGAGACGGCAACAGAGATCGAGCACTAGGCTCTAAGTCTCAGAGCAATGTCAGCAGTACCCAAACTAATCCCCTATGTTAAACTTATGGTAAGAACCACAAGGGTACCTATGGAGCTAGTAGCGATGCTTGTTTTGGTTGTGGCAATCTAGGCCACAGGATTAGAGAGTGTACGCAGTCAGGCCTATAGGGTCAGTAGAATCTCTCCAAAGCCCAGTTCGGTCACCCAAATCATTAGGGTGCTGCTTCCAGTGCTACTAGTGGGCAATACCAAAACAGACTCTATGCTCTTCAGACCCGACAAGAATAGGAAAATTCTACTGATATTAGTACTGGTACGTTATAGATTTTCATTGTTCATGTTTATGCTTTGCTAGATCCAGGTGCATCTTTCTCTTTTGTTACCCCTTATATAGCAGGTAATTTTGAAATCAATCTTGAAATTTTAGCACAGCCCTTTTCAGTCTCTACCCCAGTAGGTAAAACCATCATAGCTCAGTGGCTATACAGGAACTACCCAATTATGATATTTCAGAAAGCCATGTCTGTAGATTTAGTCGAGTTAGAAATGACTGATTTTGATGTCATTCTCAGCATGGATTGGCTTTATTCCTTCTATTCCATAGTCAACTGCAAAAATAGGGTAGTTCAATTTCTGTTCCCAAATGAGCCTGTCCTAGAGTGGAAGGGTAGTACTTTATTTTTTAAGGGTTAGCTTATTTCCTACCTTCAGGTAAGGAAAGTGATTTCTAAGGGATGTGTTTATCATCTCATTTATGTTAAAGTCTCTGGTTCTGAATCTCCTAGATTTGAATCAATACTAGTGGTTAATGAATATTTAGATGTCTTTCTCAAAGATTCTAGGCATTCCTCCCGAAAGAGAAACAGACTTCGGCACTGACCTTATTCCAGATACTTAGCCTATTTCTATTCCGCCATACAAAATGGCACCAGCAGATCTCAAGGAACTGAAAGATCAATTGAAATATCTCTTAGATAAAGGATTCATTAGGCCTAGTGTATCCCCATGTGGTGCACCAGTCTTATTCATGCGCAAGAAAGAAGGTTCTCTCAGGATATGTATTGATTACTATCAGCTCAACAAAATTACGGTCAAGAACAGGTATCCTCTTCCCAAAATAGATGAATTGTTTGACCAACTTCAGGGTGCCAGTTATTTCTCCAAAATAGACCTCAGATCAGGCTACCATCAGAATGTGACATCCTAAAGACAGTTTTCCACACTCGGTATGGTCACTTTGAGTTTCTAGTTATGTCTTTTGGTCTTACAAATTCCCTAGCCACTTTCATGGACTTGATGAACCTTGTGATTCAGTAGTACTTGGACATGTTCGTCACAGTCTTCATAGATGATATCCTGGTCTATTCCCGTATAAAGCATGATCATTCAGACCACCTTAGGATTGTTCTTCAGACTCTTAAAGATCACCAGCTATTTGCCAAATTTAGTAAGTGCAAGTTTTGTCTATGATTAGTAGCATTCCTTGGCCATATTATTTTCGATGATGGAATTAGAGTAGATCCTCAGAAGATCAAAGCGATAAAAACCTGGCCTCTCCTTGTTTCTCGATCAGATATCAGGAGTTTCTTGGGATTGGCTAGCTATTACAAATGGTCTTTTGAGGGGGTTTTCTTATATTGCATCCCCCATATCTAGATTGACTCAGTAGAATGTCAAGTTTCAGTGGTCAGTTCTTTATGAGAAGAGTTTTCATGATTTGAAGACTCGACTCACCATAGCTCCAGTTCTAGCTCTTCCAGATGGTTCAAATAGGTTCATGGTATATTGTGATTCATCTAGAGTGGGTTTAGGTTGTGTCCTAATACAGCATGGTAAGGTCATAGCCTACGCCTCCAAATAGTTAAAGCCCCATGAGAAGAATGATCCTACTCATGATATTAAGTTAGCAGTCGTAGTATTTGCCTAAAAGATTTGGAGGCATTATCTATACAGAGTTCATATAGATATCTTCATGGATCATAAGAGTCTCCAGTATGTCTTTTCTCAAAAAAATCTCAATCTTCATTAGAGAAGGTAGTTAGAGCTTTTGAAAGATTATGACATGCGTGTCCTTTACCATCCAGGCAAGGCCAACATTGTGGTCGACGCTCTCAGTAGACTCTTCATGGGTAGTGTTTCTCTCGTTGAGGACAACAAGAATAAGATAGCTCAAGAAATCCATCCACTCGCTAGACTAGGTGTTTGCTTAGTCTATTCTTCAGAGGGTGGTATATGTGTTTAGAGTAGTTCAGAGTCATCTCTAGTTTCCGAGGTAAAATACAAGCAAGATAGGGATCCTAGCCTTTGTCGAGCTAAAAGAGTTAGTTTAGAATAAGAGAGTAAGGGTTTTCTCCCAAGAGGGAGATGGGGTTCTTCATTATCAGGGTTGTCTGTGCGTTCCAGGTATAGATGACTTAAAGCAAAGGATTCTTGGAGAAGCGCATAGTGCACAATAATCTATTCATCCAAGGGCCATTAAGATGTACCGCGACCTGTGGGAAATCTATTGGTGGAGTGGGATGAAGAGAGATATTGCAGAGTTTGTGGATAAGTTCTCTACATGTCATCAAGTTAAGATAGAGCATAAAAAACCTATTGAACACATGCAGGAATTCACCATTCCTTCTTGAAAGTGGGAAGAAGTGAACATGGACTTCGTGAAGGGTTTGCCTCAAACTTGTCGTCAATATGATTCAGTTTGGGTTATTGTAGATAAAATGACCAAGTCATCTCATTTCCTTCCAATTCATACCTTTTATTTAGCTGAGGATTATGCCAAACTCCATATCAGGGAGTTGGTCAGATTACACGATGTTCCATTATCGATTATTTCAGACAGAGGTACCCAGTTCACCTCTCACTTCTGGAAAGCATTCTAAAAGGGTCTTAGTACCCAAGTCTATCTCCATACAACCTTTTATCCTCATTCAAATGGCCAAGAAGAAACGACTATTCAGACTCTTAAAGATATGCTAAGGGCATGTGCAATTGATTTCAAGGGAAATTGGGATGACTACTTACCTTTCATTGAGTTTGTATACAACAATAGCTATCATTCTAGTATTAAAATGGCTCTATCTGAAGATCTTTATGGCAGGAAGAGTAGATATCCAATTGGTTGTTTGAAGTTAGTAAGGCCTCAATCATCGGTCCTGACTTATTTTTCGATGCCTTAGAGAAAGTTCAGTTAATCAGAGAGAAACTCCAGGCTGCTTAGAGTCGACAAAAGTCTTATGCTGATGTTCATAGAAAGGATCTCAAGTTTAAGGTCGATGACTCTGTCTATCTCAAGATCTCACCTATGAAGGGAGTGAAGAGGTTTGGCAAGAAAGGGAAACTCAGACCCTGCTATGTCATTCCTTTCAAGATTCTCAGTCATTTAGAAAAAGTAGCTTATGAGCTTGAACTGCCTCTAGATTTAGCCTCAGTTCATCCGATCGTCCATTTATCCTTGCTCAAGAAGTGCGTGGGTGACCTAGCAGTTGTAGTCCCTATTCAGAGTGTTGGTGTTTAGAAAAGTCTCTTTTATGAAAAGATTCCAATCAAAATCTTAGACTATCAGACTCATCGATTGAGGAACAAAGACGTCCCTCTAGTTAAGGTTCTTTGGCGAAATCAGTCCGTTGATAGAGCTACTTGGGAAGCCGAAGCAAATTGCGTACCAAGTATCCTTACCTCTTCTATGCCGATTCAGATCAAGCTCAAGGTAATAGTTCTCCTTAAGCTTATTCAACTTCATATTCATGTTCCCATTATAAACATGGTATCTACTACCATTCCATACTCTGTCATGCATTCATGTATTAGTTCAATTATAAAATCATGCATCAGTTATGCATTCTCGTCTTGAGAAACTCAGTTTATCAGATCACTCAGTTAGCCATGTATCAGATGTGTATGAGTTCAGTACATTTAGAATGCCAGTAATGAAGTCATGTCTCAGTCACTCATGTTCATTTATTATTTTCCCTCTTAGTCAGTCTCATTCAAGCACGAATGTTCTCAAAGGGGAGCTATTGTAATACCCGTGCATATTCTTAACTAGAAAGCATCTCAAGGATGCTAGTACTTGCTTTGAAATACAAATCCATTTTTGTACCCATGATAATTATTAGATTTCTAATTTCTGTCACGTGGGGAAACTGAGTAAGCTTTCTAACATTACCAATTTTGTCCAAATACGACACCAGACAAGGAAGTTATGGATGTTTTACTCAGAACTGACCAAAATACCCAGGTGCAATGTCCAAGTTAATGGACTACCAAACAAGAGATGGAACGCCACTTCCACTATCACAACCAAGGCAGAAGGGCCATGTTATGGATAAGGATTGACAGACAAGTTGACGGACCATTATATTTTTGATGAACCATTATCCAGGTCGTCAACTCTTATCCAGTGAACCCCATTTCTGGTCCACGTATGACAGACAAAATGACAGACCTTTAAGTTCCTGACGGACCATTAGTTGGGTCATCACATACCATATTCAGTTTACTTCCAGGCTATTTTAACTGGAGTATTTTGGACACTTACCACTCTCCTATATATACCCAGATTAGTTCGAATTCAACCATTTTGCTTAATATTATTTCACAAAAAAAACTAGGTTTTCTATCTAAATTTAATCTCTTTGAAGAAGACCCAATCTTCTTAAAAAATCAAAGGATTTCAAATCCTTCAAGTTTAAAACATCAAGAACCTTGAGTCAAGTATGTGTAGTGTTCATCTATGGATCCATTTCATTCATAGAGCTCAAGAACCATGTTTTAAATATTATATTTTGTTGTCATGTTGTGATATGACCATGTACATGTTGATGATTGTTTTTTAAGTTTCAAGATGATATCTAAAGGTGTTTTCATGAAGTATGTGTTCATTGGTTGAAATCCATGAACTTTATGTGGTTTAAAATGGAGAAATTCATGAAAACACACCTAAGCTAAAAGAATACATGCAAAGTGTTTGATAAAAGTCCTAGGATAATATAATTCATGTCCCATGATTTAATAATGCTTAAATGACAAGTCCATTCTCTAAGCATTACGATTTCACATGAATTCCACGTAATTGATATACGTCGTTGTTTTGATATGGATTAAGCATGATATTGAAGCTATGCAAGTATACATATATTGTATAAATTTTACCTTCCATACTTAAGATGTTGAGAACTATGCTTAGTGTGAAATCCCCTACTGATGATATGGTAAATTTTTGACTCTACTCTTATGATCAAGTCAGTCATGTGAGTCACTTTCCTTCCAATAAGTCCTGGGGGAACTTGTACCTGAAAAATATAGCAGTGTGCCTAGAGCCATGTCATGTTATCATGATAATCTCAGTCAAGCCGTGATCTATAGAACTCAGCCAGTCATGTGACTCAGGAAATCTTAGAAATCTCATAATCTCAATAAATTCTCAGATAGTAGTACTATTCCATCAGTCAACGGAAGTCAGTTACTCAGTCCATGTATAGCTAGTTAAATCATGTTCAGTCTCTTCAGATAGGAGTAGAAGTTAGCACCAAGTGAACCCAAGAATGGGAACCCACCTGCCAGTTTAGGGTGTGATTCTTAGTAGTCATCCTTGTGTTCTAGAACTACGTAGCCAACGTACGTTGAGGCATCTTCATCTTCTAGATTAGGATTGATGAGGTGGCTTGATCTTTCAGTTTAGGGTTCCCACTATTCTCATTCGAGTACCTGCCAGCTAAGGGTCATACACATCTGTCCTTACCAGTGGTGCGGTATTGACACCCTTTCATTCGGGGCAGAGATTGGACCCCAACCTAGCTATATGCGTTATGGGGAATGTCGATTAAGAAACTACCTCCCACAATTTCAGTCCTAGTCTTAGTAAATGAATTCAGATAGTTCTTTAGATTTCACTATACTAGGATTACCAGTTACAGTCAATTCAGGTACAGTCGAAACTCAGGTAGTTCCATCAGATTCAGGACTGTCAGACTCAGTCATCCATGTTATCAAAATTTCAGTATCAGTCGTGTTAGATAACAACAAACCATGTATTAGTGTACAGATCTAGATATCATGTATTCACTATTTTAGTTACTATGTATGCATGTTTGTACTCTTACGTTCATATCAGTCAGTCAGTTAGCATTGTTCATGCATGTAAACCCTTTTGCATTTAGCCTACCTTACTCGTATACTCAGTACTCCTAGTTATACTGACGCATTTATGCTATGGTGCTTTCTTTCATGTTACACCATAGGTCCAGAGACATGAGTTCCAGATCAACCATATCATTCCAGTTGCAGTGAGTCCTTATCCATTCGAGAATGATATTATTTTATTTCATTCATTATTTCAATTTTGTTTTGCTAGGTTGAGTTAGTTGGAGACATATTCCTTCAACTCTTTAATTCAGACAGTATTTAGAGGCTTTCAGATTTAATTTAGATTTTAGATTCAGCTCTTAGTTGTTTTGGGTATTTGTTACCCTATATGGATTTTATTATTTATCAGATATTCTATTCAGTTGAACCTTATGGCCTATTGTTCATGTTTTCCGTATTTTACGTGTATATTATGTAGTGTAAAGGTACATATATCAGTTATGGGTTAGCTTGTGGTTCTTCAGGGTCATAAGCACCGTGTAGCCTTCCGGTTCAAAAAATTGGGGTGTTACAAATTAAACCCAAGCCTAGTTGGATTCTATATTTGATCAACGATAACTTTGTACTTCATTGTGAGGTATAATTTGGTTAACATCGGGGATTAATTCAAACATTATTAAGATAAGTACACATGTTTGATTAGTACACAAAAGTATGTTCTAAATCTTGAAATTAGGAGTTAAAGGTACTTGGGGTTGTGATTTCATGAGAGTGAGTTCATGTATGGGTAGTTGAATAATGGCCTAAGTTCGATTAATTGTTTTATTTAAGCTAGGTCTTAGGTTTTGATATCAATCTCTCAATACAATACCAAACATCACAAGGGGGTTCTTTCGAGCACCTCACAAGTTGAACATTATAACCAATCTACAACTTTCATTTAGTACTCTTATGCCTAAGAAACAACATTAAATGATGGAAATCATGTTATAGTTGACCATTACTCCTCATTTTTATAAATTTTATCAAGGATGATAAAAGATCTAGGGTTGACTAAAGTTTGAAACTTTCAATGATGAGTTAAAAACATGGAGTAGAGGTCAAGCCAATAACAAACAATAAATTAAAGGGGCAAATAAAAAATACCCATACAATTATCACTACTCATTAACCCATAACCCTAAGACGGGAATATAGCTACTCATAATAAAACATAAGAGAAATATACCCATATTTTCATTTATATTTTCCATAAAATCCAACATTATTCATGAAAATATTCAATTCAAAGACAAAACTCAAAAATAATAGCTAAACTCTACTTTAGGTTTTATTTACAAGTTCTTAGATCTCTAAATTGGAATGAATTAGGTTTCAAGTTGAAAAAAAATCTATTTATGCTTGATGAAAAGTTGGGCCAATTATTTACAACAATGACACTTCATCCCGATCGGTAAATAAAGATACCATTATTTTGCCTCAATTCCACTAAATCCAGATCAACAGACAAAGATACCATTATTTGTCCTTTATTACTTTTGGCAATAGTGACTTGCTCTGCCAATCGATGATACACTAATTTTTTATTCCTCATTACTATTTTGCTCGTATTGGAGTTGGGTTGAACTATTACTTTTAGTGATGTAGCTTGATATATATGTTAGGAATTTCAGTGATGCTCCAATTTGCCTCGGCGATACTCCATACAATTTTGATCTCCCAATTTCTTCAAATTTTTCTCTTTCAATCACTTCGTGTAATTTACCCATAAAATCAATAAAAACAATATTAAAAGAATATCAAATTGGCATTTAGGACTTGTTTTCTTACCATTTATAGGCCCAAATGATTTACAATTTTCAAAGCCATCAACACCCCGAACATATTTCTTTTCTTGTCCTCAAGTAAATAAATGCACACACAGGAAAATCAATAATGCCTACAAATGGTACTACATGAAAGCATAGACACGTGCTTTTTTTGTAAAACCACTTCTCCCTCATGGTTTTGAAATCAATGGGACACGTCTCACCTATCAACAACTTAATTTTATGAACAACGAGTCTCAAATATTGACTAAATATTACTAAACCACGAACATGATCATAGACTCCAACAAAGATCAAGTAGTGTTCAAGAATTTTAATCAAGTTCCCTCACATAAAGAAGTATCTTTCCTACTTAAATGATCAAGATTAAAAACAAGGGACTGATACTAATTACCTACAAAAATGATCATTCATATGTGTACCATACCATAGGCTTGCCCATAATCTCCACTTCACAAAATTCAAGAATACTACTTTAGAGATCACTAAGGTCTTATTTCAGCTTATAGCATAGGTAATGGGTTAGGTAGGAAATGTTAATGCTATAGTTAATATACTCTCTAGAAGCATTAAAAGAGACCTTAATTACACTTCATTCTTAAAGCTTACTTCTTTATCAATTCAAAGTATGCTTTCATTCTCTCTTCACCTCCTAGCCTTTCAAAGCTAAAACATCAAATTATTAACAAGCTAACATAATTGCAACCCTTACTTTTCAAATCTCCTAATTCTTCTTTTCTATTACTATTTAAAAAGAATACTACAAAAACTAGGCGGAGGAGTGATTGATCCTCAAATTTATGAACTTCTTTTACAAATATCATCCTGTATATCTACCACCCCTATAAAACCCAAGGCCACATCCTGGACATCACACAGTTCTTAGGACTATAAGTAGCCTAAAACTAATCCATGATAGCTACTCAACACTGAACCATGAACAATATACTTAAAACATGAATAGAAGCTTGAATTAATAACCTGACTTCAAAAGGAGCAAATAGTCCCAACTAAACAGTAGGGACTAAATATCATCTGAAACTCATGAAAATATATAGGAAAACAAATCAACGGACTATCATTGAAAAGCCTCTAAGTCTATTCAAGAACAAATAGAAAAGACCCCAGCTAACCCAAATAGGAAATACAAAGTCTGATTTAGTAGCTTAACATCTGAAAGTAATTATAAACTTGCCCTCGAACCATGAGGATTCACCAACTAAAGGGATGTAAGAGGTAGTCATTGTGGTAAATTGTACAACTAAGGACAAACACCAGAACCTATATTATAAAATAATGTAGCCACACAAACATATATATAGTCAGTACTTTTGGAATGTACTGAGTATAAAGGGGTGAATGCAATAAGTGAAAATTGATATGTGCCTTAAACAGAAAAAATGCATACCAAGTGTAAGACTTATCATGATCATGAAAGAAACTAAAAAATGAATTATCATAAAATAGGAAGAGTAAAGTATAATCTGATAAGCTTAGTTAGTCATTATACTTAATTTCTGAAATTATCTTTGTTATGGGAGATTCTTATAATCTATATAAACTATGTGAGCTAGAATGGACTCGAACGTCTGACCCACATTGGTAAAGCTTGTCCCATACCTTGCCATTGCTACAGAACCTGAACTGGAGTGATCACTAAAATGAGACTATTTGGGCAAGGGATACACTCCATGATAAGGACCCTATAACCAATGGTGGCACATAGTTTCTGTGCAATAGGGTGCGCTAACCCAATCCTGATCAGTGATAAATACCACTCTAAAAATGTACCAATGCTCATAATATATGAATTCACCGTAAATTAAGCATATTGGTTTGTAAATTTGGAAATGAATGATGCCTCTATTAATAAATCATACTCATAAATTATTGTGTGAATTTCATATCATGTCTGAGATCATAACATCAAAACTGAAATCTTAATCATGTTGAGATAAATTGTAATTTAAAATAGTAAGTCTGTATTACTTTTAAATTGATTGTAACATGCTGAAAACCATGTACATTAATCAACTCAAGGAACTTCATGTCAAATTACTAAAACTCATCTCATAATATCAATCATGTGAATAAAAACATGAGTAAATATAAATTTATAATATAAACGAACTTTAAATCACATGGAAACATCATAATTTCCAAAAGTATTAAAAATAGGTATGAACCCTAGCCATCAAATCCTCAAAATTCATGTAAAAGTTAATATTTTTGGCACAAGGATAGAATATAATCCTTTATAGAACCCCACTTACCTTAAATTAATAAATTTCTAAAAGGAAACTTGAATTGAAGCCTTGGAAAATTCAATTTTGGAGAAGAAACTCTTTCTGAGTATTTTTGAGAGTTTGAGAAGAAAGGAACAGTGTAACTTAACTTGGTGAATGGGAAATACATTTAGTAATAGTTGTAGGATCAATTAGGACATAAATTACCTAATTAAAATAAGAAAACAGAAGTGAGCATAAAATTTTGGCTTCATCCGAACCACTGGTGTGGCACACCCTTATCGCGTCATGACAAGGGTATGGGTAGAAGTGGCATGCCCTTATCATGCTAGGCCACTAGTTTTTGCGATGTGCCTTGCCTCTTTTTCACGCCCTAATTATGGACCCTTGCTGTTTGAGAGTCTTGAAATATCCCAAAACTCTTTCCAAATAATCCAGAACATATCCTAATGGTCCGATTAACATTCCTTATCATTATTCTACTCAAACATCTCATTCAAACACATGGGAGATATCAAAATCAAATCAATGAGATTTTTGGTGTATAGCAACCCCTAAGTGAGGATTTAGGAATAATTTAGCTCAAAAGAAGGGACTTTGAAAAAAAGGTTTTGTCTTGTCATGAGGATATCTAAGAAAAATAGTTTCAAGGCTCAAACTGGGGACAAAATTGATCACTCAAATCACAATGGGATGTCTATTTTTGTCAAACTAGAGGTTCACTCTCGATTAATGAACTAAGACTACTTGTCCAATATTTTGTCGATATTTCTTAGCCATAGAGAAACCAAGCAAGTTCTATAGTAATCAATGCATAAGATCATGTTGAATCCTCACCCATATATGGTACTCAATGGCAAACTCGTAACACGTTTCCTTAATTAATGTACCACATTCATAGCACATGTTAAGGTAGGTATGCAAGTAGTCAATACATCATAAGGGGGTTCACAACTAGTGATTGCCAAACAAGTTCAACCAAATCGAAGGAAAATTATGAAAAAAATGAATAATTCATAATGATTTATCATTTCAAAAAGTTATACATATAAAAAATATCCTAAAGAGTACATTGGAATCAAAGTATTCTATTGCTAGTGCACTTTTCCTTAAGAACGCTTGCCGAAATGTCTTTTTTTCCAACTTAATACAAATTGTAAAGATAAAAATGAAATAATAAAAATAAAAGAAATGATAATGAAAAATTACACACCACAGTTAACTAAATCTGAAATACCAGATCTTGAATATTACAATCCTAATGAAAATATCCTAATATCATCCAAATCAAAACCTTACACCAAAATTAATTAGACTGCTAAAATAGAGTATTTGAACAAAATATTATAAATCCAAATGAAATAAACAATCCACGCCCAACTCAATGCAAACATTGTATTCAGTGCATTAGGATTAATAGAAATAACAGAAAATGAAAGTAAGGGTCCCCTTAAGCATGGCTAAGACTACAGTGGTGACTGGCTTACAAAAGTAGCCTCTGTCATAGAATCAGTGCTTGAGTCAACTACAAAAATTGTCTATAGGGGTGAATTTTGTAGGATTGTAGTTGTCTCTACGGCCTCAGCTACACTTGCAGTATAATTAGTAGTTATGGACCCACAAGTCTAATCTGAGTAAGCTTTTCTATGGACTACTCCAAGGTAGCCTCAAAAGTAGCATAATTTAAAGCTTGCAATTCTTCCTATACGTCCACCTATATAACAAAATACCCCTATTCCATAAGGTACCCATAAACTTAAGCATTATCAATTTCCTTGTCATCTGAAAGGTTGTCCTCCTCATATTCCTCCTCACCCTCAACTACTAGGATATCCTCACCTCCCTATATCTATGTCAAGTAAGAGAATTGAGGCTTAGTTATATGTTTCCATAGGAATCTAGATCATTCTACATCTTCTACAACATACCCTCTAGAATTACAGGCTGTGTAGCACTTTAACATGGCACTATATATGCACATGTCTCTCAAAAATACCCCATAACTCATCCTAATAGGTACCATAATAATGTTTACAACATCACTGATTATTTTATGTATTTGAGCCTATAATATGGATGATCTCATGTCACTCAACTAAAATAACTGGCTGATCCAAATAGCTATCCTAAGTAAGAGAGACGCTCGAAGAACCTAGATTAGTAGAAGGCTGAGAGCTGGGGGAAGTAGGTTGAATTGGTAGTGATGAAAAACTTGAGGATGAATGTAGCGGAGTAGAAGTTGTAGATGAACTTCGAGGATGAGGATATATTTTAGTAGGACTATTATTGTTGTCACTATTATCAAGAGAACCAATATCCTAATTAACTGAGGCCTTGCTTCTTGTGACCTTAACTCCCTTTCTCCTGTAGACCCATTCTTCTTGTGGTTGTTCTGCAATGATAACCACTTCTCATACTTTAAAGATCTCCAAGTAGAATAGGATTATTTTTTAGAAACATGCTTGTTATGAGTCATATCTGCACATTAGAGTAGCAATGACTAGGCCAAGGTTAGCAAAATAAAGCATAAAATTTCCAAAAATAGCATCTCCAGACAGTTAGTGATGTGGCTTAGCTATCACCAATTAGAACAGAAAGAGGGGAAGGCTGGTAGGAGAGTGGAAAATTGGTAATACAACAAAAGGTCGGCAAAACTCCCCAAGCATCACCAAATGCTAAGGCATAGACAAACCTCACATTGAAAAGACAAGCCCACTATGATTTTTGACAAGAAGAGGTGTGAATTGTTGATACGGTATATAGTTAAGTGCATCACTAAAGTACTCAACATATCATCGATAGTCATTGTTCCCAAGATGACTAATGTGATTTTCAAGACATTATAATGGTAATTTTTTATTCCAAAAACTCATGTGTACTTAGATTTCCATAAGTTTCAACAACTAATAATTATTTGATGATTTTCCCCTTAATAAAGACGTCACCCAATCTATCATTGGGAGAAATCATTCAATTTAAAAGTTAAAACATCCAAAGTTCAACAACTCTTAATACCTATTTCAACAAAAAATAATACCCAATGAAAGCATGAACATAATAAAGCAATAATTATTTTCAACTAATAATAGGGGTTCAACACAAATTCCAACTTCAAAGCATAAAACCTACAAAACAAACTTTAGCAAGAACAATTAAACATGCCATGAATGACAACTAAGCACAAGCAATTAGATTCAAACTAAAGTAGAATTCTTACCATCAAGATTTTGAGTGAAATTAATGAGGGGGAATATATAAGAATGCCACAAAAATCTGGCGATTTCTAAGGAAAAAATGGTGGCAGTGTGTTTGTAGTAATAGTATGATGATAATCAAAGAGCGTGTGTAGGTGTAATAATTTAGGGAATGATATAAAAGAGGTAAGTGAAGGATGGAAAAAAGTTTTGATAAATAGGAAGAGTCTAAAGAAAATGAAAAACCAAGGGTCAAAGAAAGTCAAAATATCCTTATTTTTAAATACGTGATCCTTTTTGTCGATGTACTTAACATTGCCATAGTGTAACACCCCAACTTAGGATAAAGAGTCCCATATCATCAAAACATAGGAGGGATACTAGGTATATAAGTAAGAAATCCTTACTCCCTAGTGTCACATTTTAAAGTCATGAAGGTCTAGGCCTAGAGCAGACAATATCACTAATGGGCTGGGCTAACGGGTCTCTCTGTTCTTTCTGGTTTGGGATGCCTATTGTGACTAGAGCCTCAGCCAAACACATGACAAGAATTGTATCAGAGCTGCTCCTGTGTCAGCCCTATTGATGTGGGCCAGAGCTCAAATTGAGTTTAGGAAAATCTAGATAAGATGGGGCAAACCTCAGTCTGAGTCTAGGCAAGTCTCATCCGATGGGGCAAACCTCAACTAGGATGCTGAGTCTATAAAGGGGTGAATGTAACACCCAAACTTTAGATAAGGATTCCCACATCGGCAAATCATAAGACCGATGATCCGTATATAAGTAAGCAAGCTTTACTCCCTAGTGATGCATTTTAAAACTATGAGGGTCTAGGCCCAGAGCATAGAATATCTCTAGTGAGTGGTGTCTCTCGGGCCTTCATGAATCGAGATGACTATCATAGCTAGGGCCTTGGCTCAGATTATGACACAATGATGTAGATGATATGCCGAAATGCCAATCCATCACTACTTCTAAAAGTGTTTAACAACATGTCATTTCTTAATGGTTAACCAATTTAGTAATGCACAGCCCATCACTAATGACTTCGGTGATATGAAAAATAGTAAATATCTATTTTAAATTTGAAAATTTCAATAGCCTTTTGAGATCCTCTTCGATAAATGGCTTCAATGATTCATCAATTGGTTTGGTGTATCACCAAACCCTCTTCTTTAGAGCTTTGTGTATCATCTCTTAAACTTTTCATCTGCGACTTAAGTTGTGACATATTTCCTATATTGAAACATAGGGGTTTTCACCACACTACTAGAGACCAGTTCCATTAATCTTAGATATATGCAATAAAACAATAAAGTAGCAAGGAAACAACACTTTGCCTGAAATTAAAAAATGAAAAGATTCAATGTGGAAACTTCCTTGCTCATGGAATGAAAACCATGGCTTGCCCTTACAAGCACTCAACAATCCACTATAATCAAACTCATGATTACAAACTCCATCAGAACCTAACTCTAGGAACCACTAGTTTGCAACAACTCTATTATGAACTCTCCTTTATAAATCTATCAACATCTCACCTTAATATTGATTAAGTCTATCAAATATCAAACTCAAGTAACTCTACCTAAGAATTCAATAATCATAAGAAAAGCATTACACTTATAGGATGAGTAATTCAATTAGAGACCAAGACTTGAATCAAGAGCAAACACTCTCTCAGCACACAAAAATCTTAGATCTTGAGTAATATTTGACTTTTTGCTGATTTCTCTTTTTGAACTACCAAATTGCAAAAATTATGCAATTGAGGGTCATTCTTTTCAATATATAGCTGGTGAATGATTAGGGTTGAATTTTGATTGGGCTAGGTGTCCTGGTTGGTAAACAACTCACCTGCAAAGTTTGATACACTAACAGATAAAACTATGCAGGAGAGTGACAACTGAATGTCTTCATGAAAACCTAAGGACTCAGTCCCTTGTTGTCAGCTAATCATCATCAAAACAAGATATATCAGTTTTCCCTCTTTTTGAAAATGATAAACCAACCATAGATTTTTTAGCATTAAAGTTCATTTATCTAATTCAATCAGAGTGATCACCACTACTGACAATAAATGTTTCCTCTATCACTATGCACCATGCATCACTAACATTCTTCTTTCTTTTAATATGCCATCATACTTTACCAGAATTCAACACATTTGCAAGTGGTACCTGGTCCCTAACAATCAAGCAATACACACTGGTCTCTACTACATGAATTCTGTATTGCCCCTTTTGGAATCATTAAAAAGTGATAATAGTAAACCAAGAGTAAAATAGCACAAGTTAGTTGACTCATGGCCACAGGGCAATGCAAACATGAAAAACAACCTTTAAAGTAAAGAATAGATACATGACACAGACAAACAAAAGATTTATATTAAATAGGATTAGTACCATTACAATATTCAAAATAACATAAAACAACTAGTCCTTAAAAAGCCACATCAGAAACAAGAACAAAAAATGGGTACATGGATAAAAAATAGATAGGGGTGATAGGAGTTAGGTAGAAGGAGGCTTATGGTAGAAGAATTTGAGTAACAACTTTATTCTAGCACTCTCAGTAGCATGAACATTCAGTAGCTACTTATTGAGGTCTTTAATTTCTGTATTGAACCCTTTAACCACTGTATTGACTGCTGGAACTTTTGTTTAGAGTTATATATTTTCAATTGTAAGGTCCACAATAGTACCTGTTCCCTCTAATTATAACTTCTAATTTTGCATCTTTAAGTACACTATCTCAGCATCCTTAGCAACTAACTTAATCAATATCTCCTTTATTTCCTTGCTTAAATTTTCTTGAGTAGCCAATAGCTTTGACACTTGGGACACAGTTCCCATTTTTCCTTCTATGAATTTATTTTTCTCCAATATTGTCAGACTAAAAATTTGTTTCACTATTCCTATAATTCCTAAGTAATCAAATACTTTGTTCAGGAAATTCCCATAAGGAATACCTATTTTCCTTTCTTTTCCTAGATTAGCATACACATGTGCTCTATCATTTGAGCAGACAAACTTATCAACTCAAATTTACTAAGACATTCAATTATAAAAAAAATCAACAGTAAAAGTAATAATCTTTTTTGCTAACCTTGGAAAAATAGCATTGTTGATTAATTCAAACACCAGTTGAAACTCATTTATGTGAAACTTCTTTCTTACCCCGGCTACTGATCTACCTTTCACTTTTGATGCATCAATCATAAACTTATTTGAGGGTTGTTGCTTCAAATCAGTCCTCACATCTATAATAAGAACATTCAAAAATTTTCCAGTGCCTCTTCATTTAGTTTTATTTTCTTTCCTTGCACCTGAGCAGTCAAGATTAACCAATCATACGAAAAGTCTATAGTAAAATAGAATTCTCTTACTTTCTTATAAAAAATCTAAGGAGTTGGTTTCTCTAGGAGGTGTAACAATTTTTCATGCCTTACATACTCTACCAACTTGACCATGTCAGGTTTCCGATAAATCCTTGTATAAAAAACTCTAGTAGACAGAACTTTTTGAGTTTTGAAAATTTCATTCCTTTGGTATCTTGATCCATTCTTCTTTTCTTCTTTCTATTTTCTTTATTTTAAATCACTTCTTGTATTTTCTTCTTGGTAGAGTATGTAAGGCATTCTTCAATAACTTGATCCATTCTTCTTTTCTTCCATCTATCTTCTTTATTTGGAACCACTTCTTGGATTTTCTTCAATAACTTTTCTCTTTTTGTGACTAGGTCCCTCCGTGGCTTTCTTTTTCTTAACAATAATTTGTTTGTATTTCATCCCAGTTGAGCTACTACACTTTGATCTGGAGGACCTGGTCCTTTATGCAACATGAATTTCATTTCTTTTTTTCATAGTTGCACAGTAACATTACGATCAATGTTCGTAACCTCTCTAACCTCTAAAACTTTAACATTCTCCTGCTCTACTACAACAACTTTCTTTAGTCCTCTTCCCTTAGTAGTAAGAGACTTGCTATCCTTTATAGCATCCACTAACAACTTCTTTTCAGATCCTCTAGTAGAATATGAACTAGCAAATTTTACACCAGTATCAACCATATTTTCTTTAACTTTGCTTCCCTTTTTGTTCCTGGCCACACCACCTCTAAGGTAGTTCATTCTCATCTGCCTTATACTCCTAATTTAGAGGTAGCACAAATTCTCTATTGTTGTAACAACAACCTTTTCACCTACTTCTTTCTCTTCTACACCTAAGAAAATTTCCATGGGATCATTTACAAGTAGAAGTATGTTTTGAGATACTCAATTCATACAACTATAAAGGTCAAACATTTTTACTGGTATTTCTTTATCATACAGTTGAGTAAAAATAGGGCTTGAGTGTAAAGGAGTAGAGGAACCAGGTACTTCTAAGGTTTTTAAGAGATCAGTTCTCTCTGGTTCTTAAGAGGGAAAGGGTTTTTAAGAAACTTTAGTTTTAATAGGAGAACTAAAACCTTGATTTAGATTCACTACCATCGTTGACCCAGAAGAGGTTTTGATAGTTGAGGAAGTTTCAAGACAGATTCACTTGAGGGTTTTTTAAAGAGGATTCAAAGGGTGGTGTTGACTCAAATTTTTTGTTGAGTATTCAGGGATGGGTCTTCTACAATTCTAGGTGTAAAAGGATTAAAGTATTCTATTTTGGGTTTTTCAGACTGACTTTTTTGGGGATTTATAGACTATTAGGTCTTTAATGAGGCTTGAGAAAGTGGGAATGTCTGCTATTTTGAGTTTTTATGTGAGGGAGAATGAATACTTTTTTTTGAGAGGATGAACGAGTGAGGAAGATGATTAGTGTGTTAATTTTTAAGGAGAATAAAAAGGAATGAATTTGGTTTTTGGTTTAAGTAAGGTGACTGTTGTCATTAAGTAGTTCCTTTTTGAATAAAATGTCATGTTCGATTCTAATAGGTGGGACTCTTCACCCTGTTAAATAATTGACAATATTTACTTAAGAGACTAAAATAGATTTGGATTATTAGATAGAATTTTTTGACTTTAAAGACTACTATTTTGGTTCTTACCTGAGATATGGGACCAGGTCCTTCTCTTTCTAGAGTAAATCCTAATTTTGTGTCTACCTCAACTACTTTATTCCAAAGTTGTTCCCATGGGTTTATACTAGCTAAGGTATGGTATTGAGTTAGACAAATATGTACCTACTTTACCAAGGATACCTTACTCCTGATCATAGCCAATTTTAGTGAGTAAAACTAATTCATCTAGTAGGTCAGGTTATTTTGATCAACCCCAACCTCAACATGTTATTCACATTGTTTGATAAATTTAGGGTAAGACATTGAGAATCCCATGAGATATCCCTCTTGAACTCTTGTTTGTACTCCAGTCCACAAAGGTAAAGTTAGATTCTCAAGGGGTGAGTTCCACTTGGACCGGTCCGTAAGGAGTTTGATCTTTGATCAACATCATCTTCATCATTCATAACTACATCATATAATACTTGAACATCATCTTCAAAAATATCATCTCTTTGAACAGGCTGTTCAATATCGGAATCTTTATCATCACCTAGATTCATTAGCCTTTCTTTGATGAAATACTGCATGCACGCTTTCTTCACCACACAGAGTTCTTTTGTTAAAAACTATATATGCTTTGGTTTTTGAGGAATATACCACAAATACTACTTTATCATTTTGGAGTCAAACTGTAATACCCTATACTTTTCCAAGCTTGGAAAGTTTTCTAAGAATGTTTGAAACTTTCTTTGAAAGATGAATCCATTTTTTTACACGCGGTATTTTCAAGATTTTCACCTTTTTTCATGTGGGTAATCAAATAATCTTTCCATCTATACAAAATTCACCCAAATCCAACGCTCGGGTGAAGAGTTAGAGCCTTTTTAGTGAGACAGTGTATCACCTGAGCCTTCAGCGTGTCGCGGAGATAGCTCAAATGGCAATTGTCAATTTCTAGTATTTCTCCACCATAGTGGCACTTCACACCAAACTTCCAGATTGCAAACAAGGTGGCAACGTGATAGCTCCACATCGTGCCACCGTGCAATTTCCCATTTGTCACTTTCCAGTAACTTGGCGCGATAGTGGCACGTCGCGCCAATGATGAAAATCGAAAAAATTTCTCAGAAATTAAATACATGTCCTAGGGTTAAAATAGTCAATTTACCACCCTATTAAGCCTTATAACACGAGATTTGGCCATAATTCAGAAACTTATGCTCAATTACTCTCAAAAACTCTTAAGAACAAGCCATAGGGTTTTCATAGAAGGTTTAATTCCAAGGGAATTCACCGTCAAGTTTCAAGAATCTCTCCGTCAATCTTCATAGAATCACAAGATAAGGTATGGATAGTGTTCATTCATGGACTCCTTTCGTCCATGAATCCCGAGAATTTCTTTTCTAAGTTTAAGTTTATGGATTTCTTTATGAATCTCATGTTGTGTTTGTTTTATTTATGTTGAGAATGATCAATTGAATTTAAATCCATGTTGGGTGATCAAATTTATATGGAATTTATTTTTATAGATATATATTCATGTGAAACGATAAATAAACCTTAGGATGACAAAATTAGAGATGAATTATGAGGATTAATTATTGTATAATGTTGTCTACATGTGCTATGCCTGCCATAAGTATGATCAAATTCCTAGACTACATATCCAGCATAGGCACGAGATGTCACCCATTAGATAGGATTGACATACTCAGGGATCACCCATTAGCACATTTAAATGTACAAGACTGATCCCAAGGGTCACCCGCTTGATTAGGACTGACTCCACAATAGTTGTCTTTACCAGCGGGGCGGTACTGACACCCTTCCAGCTAGAGTTATAGGTTGGACCCTAGTTTGCTTAGTATGGGGCATGTCGGTTAGATGAATACATCCCACAGTTTTAGTTACAGAATTAGAACTGTCAGATACAGTCAATTCAGCTCAGTAGTATAGATTTAGGACTGTCAGATATAGTTATTCCTTATCATTATAAATAGACACTGGGACCACCCATTAGACAGGACTGATCTCAACAATGGTCAATCATTAACGATATTATAACATTTAGAGATCACCCACTAGATAGGACTGATCTCAGATTTAGTTACTCAGATATACAGTATAGAACTCAGCTAGTTCCATCAGATTTAAGAATGTTAGATACAGTCACTCATGTTATTAGTTATATCAATTATCATAACTCATATTATCATTATTCAGTTTCAGGACTGTTAGACACAGTCAACCAGACCAGCTCTTCATAATCAAAACTGTCAGAAATAGTTATTCATGTATCAGTAACATAGTACCAGTCCCTCAGATATTAGTACTTCCATGTTATTAGTAAACTCAGAAGGCAGAACTTAGCATTCATTTCTATCACGATGTCAGTTATAGTTACGTATGCATACATGTATTCTCACATTCATGTTAATCAGAAAGTTAGTATTGTTCATGCATATGAACCTATTGTATTTATCCTACCTCACTTGCATACTAGTATATTCAAAGTACTGACACATTTGCGCTATGGTGTCATATACCATAGGTTTAGAAGCACAAGCTCCAGAGAACCAGTAGCACCCCAGTTCAGCAATCAGAGTTAGCTGTGAGTCCTCATTCTTCGAGGATATGATAATTTCATTACAAATTCAGTTTTTAGCTTATTTCAGTACTAGGAGTTTATTGGGGACATGTCCTATCAAATCCTTATTAAGACAATTTAGAGGCTTACAGACTATAGCATGTTAGATAGTTATTGCAATTTACTTTGGTATTGTTATACCATTTTTAGACATTGTTTATAAGATGTTCATTTAGTTTTAAACCTTATCGCCATTCAGTTCATGTTTCTGTATTTTATGGTAATTATGCAGTATACAGGTATAGATATCAGTCATGGGTTAGCTTGTGGTCCTTCGGGTTCATGAGTACCATGTAGCATTTCGGGTACCAAATTTGGGGCATTACATAAAATTTCGTAGATCATTCTTCCCATTATTAAGATCAAAGCATTTTGCACCCAAAAAGTATGAAGTAGTCAAGATTAGGCTTTCTATTGAACACAAACTTATATAAGGTCTTGTTCAGGAGTGATCTAATCAAGCACCTATTTGTCACATAGAAAGCAGTATTTACAACTTCAACAAAAAAGTTCTTTGGAAGCCCATTGTCAATCAGCATGCTCCTGGCAACCTCTTTGAGGGTTTTTTCTTCCTTTCAACATGGCCATTTTAAAGATGAATCCTTAGGGAAAAAAAGCTATGACTAATTCCATTTTCAGCACTGAATCCTGCAACTTGGGAGTTCTCAAATTTAGTTCCATGATTAGATCTGAATTCAACAATCTTACAATTCAGCTTCATTTGAATTTACTTAGAAAAAGTAACTAGAACATCGTAGGTTTCAACATTGGTTCTCAAGTACATTGTCCAGGTGAACCTGGAGCAGTCATAAACAATGACAGACACATACTTCTTTTCTCCTCTGCTTTGTACTTTAATAGGTCCATATAGATCTATATGCAACATCTTGAGAGGTCTAGAAGTACTCACCTCCTTCTTCAGCTTAAAGGAAGACCTGAATTTGTCACCATTAACACAAGTATTACAAACCTTGTTGTCTGTAAATTTCAGCTTTGGCATGCCACGGACGTCCTTTGAAATCAACTTTTTCAGCAAAGAGAAAATTATATGCCCCATCCTTATGTGCCATAAATCAGAATCTTCACTTTAAATACTTAAGCAAGTTAATTCCCCATCAGCCAAAGATTCTAAATCAGCCACATAGATATTTTTGATCCACTTGACTTTGAGAATAAATCTCTGAAATTTCAATCTAGACACATTACATCCATCAGATGAGAATTTGACCTCATTAAATTTGTCACATATTTAAGAGAAACACTTAGAAGACTGTACTTGAGGCCATTCAAATAATACACATATTCTATTACTTGATCAGGTGATTTTCCAATCTTTCCCACAATATGAATATAGGCTTTTTTTTTACCTTTTCCAAAAGAGACACCTCCACCTTGAAATATATTGAGATAAAGAAAGCAGTCAGTCCTCCTAGTCATATACTTTGAACATTCACTATCCATGAGATAGTTCTGGCTGCATTCCATTCCATCTATATGCAAACATACTCATTTATTAGATTTGGGAACCCACTTGAGTTTGAGATCCCAATATTAATACAAAGGTGTGATCAAATATTTCTTGTGCCATCTAGGTAGAGAGTTCTTCTTCATAAATTTTAAGGGTATGGAGCCCTTAGAATAATAATTATCTTGTTGTATGTATTTAATACTACTCATTCTAGCTTTAAGCCAATACTGATAGTTTTTTTTCAAGTGTCCATCTCTTCCACAATGAGTACAGAGAGGTTTGTAGATCCTATTTCTAATAACATGAAAAAATTTCCATTGAAACCCAAGTTATTGGTTTTATACTTATATCCAAGGAATTTATCATCATTAACACCTTGACCAATTAAATTAGAAAGGATGTGGTCCACTTTAGTGATTTGTTAAGTTCTTCCTTATATAGACCAGCTCCCTTTCTAATTCTTTATTCTTATGGGGTGCAGTCAAACGATGCTTCTGATAATCCCTCAAATTTTCTGTAAACTCAATTTCAATCCTTGAGGATTATTTCTTCCCTTTAACATCAGAATCATCCACTTTTTTCAGTTGATTCATTAAACTCAGATATTTTTAGATGTCAACATAATAAACTATTCGTCTGTTTTAGATATCTAGAGATTTAAAGAAATTAATTCAAGCTATTGATTTTCTACTTTCTCTTTTAACTCATTTTTGCAGCAATCAGTACACACATAGAATCAATTAGCACATTCGCAAGTTTTTTTATCATCCTAACTGAGTAGTTATCTATGTTTTCCTTAAAATCAGATAGAGTTACCTCATTTTCTTCTTCATATTTTGTGTTCACCATAAAATAAAATAAGTAATCATAGATAACTTCACTATCTTCCATAGCTAGCATAGACACATCTACAGACTTCTTAGTATCTTCAGGTTCACTGGAGGAATTTCCCCAAACTACTAAGGCCCGCTTCACTGCATAATCAGTTATAGCCTTTCCTTTTGATTTTATTGAGACCTGGTCCCAATTATTTCCCTTTTCATGTCTAGTCTTTAGATATTGTTGATAATCTTTTTTGTCTATTGGACAGTGCTTAATGACATGCAGAAGACATCCACATTTGTGACAAACCTCATTAGTGCCTCCCTTTTTGTTGCTACTTCTTCTTCTTTGAAACTTAATATGTTTCTTCATTGCACAAATAATCCGTTTTACCAAATAGGCAACATCTGTGTCTTCTTCACTTGAATCAAATTTTAAAGCCTTCGATGCCAGACACTTTCTCTTTTTGCTTTCTTTTTCTCTTTTCTTTTGCTGCTTATTAAATTCATGAGTCTTCAGATTACCAAAAAGTTCATCTATTGTGAGGTTTTTCAAGTTTCTTGTGAAAATGATAGCATCCATCTTTCTTTCCAAGGATTTAGGTAGAACATCTAGAATTTTTCTTACTTTTTATACTATGGAATAACTTATCCTAAATTGTGCAACTCATTAGTGATGGAAGTGTATCTAGTATGCATCTCTTAGCTAATTTCTCCTTCTTTCATGGTGAAGGTTTCATACTGAGTAGTGAGCATATCAGTTTTGGAATCCTTCAAATCAATGGTTCCTTTATGAGTAGTCCACAAGTGATTTCAGTTTTGCTTTATATTCATCAGGTCCTATGCCACAAACATGTAATTTCTTTGCCTTGTAATTCTTCTCAACTTTATTTCAATCATCATCATCAAACTCTCTCCTAGTTTTGATAACCACTCTTGTTATGTCTCTTTCTTTTATGGCTCTAATAAGAACACTAGTACAATCAATTATTACATCCATCAGCTCACTATCCTCAGCCATAATGAAGTCATACATCCTAGTTTTCTACCACCCATTGTACTACCCATTAAAGCGGGTGGTCGAGTTGTAGATTTCCATTCTTCCAGATAAGGTGTAGCAGCCATGATCAATAAATAAATCTAGCTATGAACATTTTAGAGTGACCTTGCTCGAATATCAATTATTGAAACCTGGGAGGTTACACAAAACTACGAGGGACCGGGTTCCTTAAATTCAAACACCGGAAATAAAATAGTAAAGCAGTAAGGAAACAACACTTTCCAGGAAATTAAAGAACACAAAAATTTAACGTGGAAACCTCCTTTCTCAAGGGAGGAAAAACCATGATTTTCCCTCACAAGAAATTACAATCCACTATAATCAAACTCATGATTATAGACTATATTAGAACCTAACTCTAGCCTACACTAGCATGCAACAACTCTATTACAAACTCTTCTTGACAAATATGTCAAGATTTTACCTCAATATTGATTAACTCTAACCAATATCAAACTCAGGTAACTCTACCTAAGCACTCAACAATCACAAGAAAAGCATTACTCTTATAGGATGAGTAATTCAATTACTAACACAGACTTGACTCAAGAACAAAAACTCACCCAGCACAAAAAAAGCTTGGATATTGAGCAATATTTGATTTTTTGGTGATTTTTCTCTTTGAATAAAAGAATTGAAAAAATTGTGGAATTGAGGGAGCATTCTTTTCTATTTATAGATAGGTAATGATTAGGGTTGAATTTTTATTGGGCCATGTGTCTTAACAGGTGCAAAGCTCACCTGCACAGTTTGTTACACTAAAAGACAAAATTGTACAGGAGTGACAGTTATATGTTATCATGAAGACCCAGGGAACTGGTACCTTGGTGTCAGTTAATTATCATTAAAACAAGGTATAGAATCCAATATTCCCACTCCAATACATACCTGCACCAATCAGCACATGATTTGTAATAACAAAAATAAACTTTGTTTGCCTCCAAAAACAAGCCTTAGTTATCTTTGTGGAATGACATTTTTCATCATAATGTAATATACTTAAAATGGAACGCCTGTACTTTGGCCTCTCTGAGACCCCTATTATAAAAGTGTTTCAAATTTTGACAATTAATCGAGAACTTTCTTTTCTAGTGGTCATCCGATTCAATTGCACGATTAATATACATATTTACTACCATAAAACATCCCAACCATTTAGATTTAAGTTTCTCTATAAGGAGTTTCAACCATGAATTAAAAGGTAGAACCTCATCTCCCACACAAAAGTCTCTCTTTAATATAACATCACGCCATATTTTCATTTGGTCCTAGTATATAACCAAACTCTCATATGCTCAAAGATGAAATTTCTCCTATTATTGTATTTGCTTAAGTCTAGACTTGGTGGCCTCTTCCTAATCCATATTAAGTTACTTCAATGCCTAAGGAGCTAAATGTTCTAACTCTTTTAAAGGTGACAAGATTTTCCAAACACAAGTTGATAGGGGGACATTCCAATAGGTGTTTTAAAAGTCGCTCAATAATCCCAAAGAGTATCATTTAATTTCCTAGCCTAATTAGTATGTCCTATATTCTCAATTTTCTCCATTATTGACTTGATTTCATGATTTGAAGCTTCCACTTGTCCACTTTATTAATGATCATATGGGATAGTCGTCTTATGCTTCACCCTATTCTTATCAAGCAAAGTGCAAATCACCCAATTGCTAAAATGAGAGCCCTCATCACTAAGAATTTTGTTGGGAGTCCTGAACATTATAAACATATGTTTCATTAAAGATAATATCATACGCCTGCTATTATTATTTGGAAAAGTGATTTATTTCACCTATTTTCATACATAATCAACCACCACCAATATGTATTTGTTTCTATACAAACTCACAAAGGACCCTATAAGATCAATTTCCCATACATCAAACAACTCTACCTAAAAATTAGGCTTCAAAGTCATGTTATGCCTCCTTGAAGCCCCTCCCTAAATTGGTCATTAAGTAAAAGTTTTATCTAGGTCATGAGAATTTTTATGGATTATGGGCCACTAAAACTTTCTTTGAATGATTTGGCAACAATTATAAGACCACAATAGTAGTCACTAAAAGGGGATGAATGGAAATCCTCAAGAATGGCCCACATCTGTGATTGCATTACACACCTATGGATCACTCCATTTTCACTCTCCCTAAATAAATAAGGTTCATCTTAATAGTACTTCTTCATGTAGTGGAGGACTATTTTCTATTGATAATGAATTATGTCATCGGGAAGGAAACTACATACCACATAATTTGCTTAATCTGCATACCATGGTTCCATACCCCCTGTAAGTGTCATTAGAAGTTCATCAGGAAAGGTTTCATCAATGTCAATCTCTCCTAACTTCTCTTTGTTAGAATGAAGGTGAGGTAGGTGACCTATCACTTGGTCTTCACGCCCTTTCTAATCCTTAACCTTAAAGACAAACTCTTGAAGTAGCTATATCAACTTAATCAACTGAGGCTTGGACTCTTTTTTAGACATTAAATGCCAAATATTTGCTTGGTCAATATACACAACAACGCTTATTACTAATAAACATGCACGAAATTTTTCAAAAGCATAAACTCTAGCAAGCAACTTTTTGCTCTATAACTGTATAATTATATTGTGCCTTACTTAAAGACTTGCTAGTATAATATATTGATTGAAAATTTTATCAATTTCATTCACCTTATACAGTTGGAGTAATTACCACTACTGTTTGAGAATATCTTATTATTTTCTCATCACAAAAACAAGATATACCAATTTTTACCCTTTTTGATGATGAGAAGCCTAAAAAAATGACCACAAATCTTTAAAGCATCAATTTTATTCACCATATACAGTTGGAGTGATTACCACTATTGTAAATGAATTTGTTGTCAGTTGATCATCATGAAAACAAGATATAGCAATTTTCCTCCTTTTTGTAGATGACAAACCTTAGAACATAATCACAGATCTTTGAAGCATCAATTTCATTCACCTTATAAAGTTGGAGTAATTATCACCACTATCAGTACATGTTCCCTATATCACTTTACACTTGCTTCCCTTTGTCAATATACCATACAACTTGGGGACCTAGTCCCTTGTTGGTAATTCACATCAGAAAGTCAACTCGTTATTATATTTCAATGTTCCCCTATCAATATACTTGCACTCACCAATGTGCATTTTTAGGATTCTTCCCACTATCAATCTACCTTTATTCCTTCACTATTTAAGCATTCTTCGCATATCACCTACCATATGCACCTTTTTGGTACATGGTTCTTACTTTATGCATTCAATATTACACCTTTTGGCATCATTGAAAAGTAATGAAAGAAAATAAAAGAAAATAAAAAAAAGTAAGACTAAGATTATTAAGTCATGGCCACTTGGGTAACACTAACATGAAGAACTTCTTTTAAAATAAAGAGAGAATAGATTAAGTAATCCATTTCTAAGCGAGTAGTACCAATAAATCATGCTATAATTAAGTATTTTTATTCATCATAACCCACACTAGGAATACATACTTGAAACAGATACACAGGGATGACTAAGATTAGGGATGTTAGGACCAATCTGGAAGAATGGGGCATAGGAGAGGAGGATTTCAGTAACAGCTCCATTCTAGACTTTCAGCAGCATGAGTATTTAGAAATTCTTTAGTGGGGTCTTTAATTTCACCATTCAGATTATGAACCTCCTGAGTGAGTTTTGTAACCTTGATTTGGAGCTTAGCTTTTTTTCTACAAGATCCTCTGTGGCACCGGTCCCGCTGAGTATATCTTTTTATTCTACATCTTTAAAATACTATCTCAGCATCCTTTGTAGATAACTGGACCCTTATCTACTTTATTTCCTAGCTTAAATTCTCCTAAGCAGCCAAAATTTTTGACACTTGGTACACAGTTCCCATCTTTCCTTCTATGTAATCATTTTCCACCAACATTGTTAGACTGAACTTTGTTTGACTATTCTAGGTGTTCTTTTGGTCCCAACCACTCCAAAGTAGTCAGAAACATTGTTTATGAAATACCCATAAGGCATTCCATGTTTTCCTTCTTTCTTAACAATGATTTTTTTATGTGCTCTATCATAAGAGCAAGGAAAGTTATCATCTCAAATTTTCTCAAGCAATTAATTAGGAACAAATCAACAGTAGAGGCAATGGTCCTTTTCTCTAACCTGGGCACAAAGACCTTGTTCACAAATTCAAATCCTAACTAAAATTCACCTATGAGAAATTTCTTTCACTCCTACTATTGATGTTCCTCCAACCTTAAAGGTATCAAAAATTAGCTTAGTAGAGGTTTGTTGCTTTACTACAGTCGTAACCCCTTTAATAGGAACATCTAAGATTTTCCCTAGTGATACTTCCTCAAATTTTATTTGATTTCCTTGCACTTTGGCAGTCACTTTTAATCCATCCTCTGAGAATTCAATTGTATAATAAAATTATCTTACTTTTTCTTTAAAAACTGTGGGAGCTGGTTTCCCCGAGAGTTTTAACCAACCATGTTGTTTCACACGATCCACCAATTCAACCATCCCTGGCTTCTCAAAAATTTTGGGATCAAACACTCTCCCAGACAATAATTTATAAGTTTTTAAAATCTTATTCCTTTGCCCTCTTGACACATCCTTATTTTCTCCCTCTTTTCTTCTTCTTTTTCTATCACTACTTCACTCATCTTTAAAAAACTTTTCTATTTTTGGGATTAGGTCACTACGAGACTCTTTTTCTTTCATAATAATATGTTTTCCTTCATTTCATAAGGGCTACCAGACTTTGGACTAGAGGACCTAGTCCTTCCAGCAATGTAAACTTCTTATCTTCTTTTCTCAATTGCAGCAACAACGACTAAATCAATGTCCTCATCCTCAAAAATTTCTATAACTTTAAGAATTTCCTCTTCTTCCACTACAACAACTTTATTAAGCCTTTTTCTCCTAGCGGTTGAAGACTTTCTAGCCTTCATAGAATCTTCAAACACATTTTTCTCTTGTCCCCTAGTGGAATATGATCTGACAACCTTTACATCAGTATCAATCACCTTTTCCTTGATTTTTCTTCCCCTTTGTTTCTTTGTAGACCACCTCAGAGGTGTTTCACCTTCATCCTCCTCATTTAGAGGTAGAACGACTTCTTCATCTTTTGTCTCTTTATCTCTTTCACCTCCTATTTGCTCTTCTATACTAAGAGTTCTTTCCTTGGGATCATATGCAAGTATAAGCAAATTTTTGGCTACGCAATTTTCATAGTTGGATAGATCTAAGCTTTCATAGGTATTTCATAATTACACAGTTAGGAAAATATTGGGTTTGAATCAGAGGTGTAGGAGAACTAGGTATTTGTAGTTTTACTAGGAGTTTAGTATTTTTTGGTTCTTCAGTATATATGGTTATTTGAATATCTTAAGGAGATTTTGATTCTTCTATGTATTTTGGGATTTCTAGTTTGATTGGTGAACGAAACCCAAGAATTGGATCCTCAACCAAGGACGAATCAGTAGAGATTTTAATGGTTGAGGAAGTCTCGATAGGGACAAAGTGAGTTAGAGGATGTAGATATTCTAGAGAGAACTCAGTAGGAAGAGTTGACAAGATTTTGTTGAGGACTTATGGTGAAATCTTCTAAGGTTTTGGGTGTTAATGAATCAGAATTCTAAATTGGGGTTTATTATGAATACTTCTCTGGAGCTTTATCATCTTTAAGATCATTTATAGTGGTTGAGAAAGAAAGAATGTTCGCCATTCAAGGTTTGGTTAGAGAAAGAGTGAAGGATCATTCTAATTCAATAACAAAGGACAATGGGAATAGATGAATTAAGTTAATTTTTGGAAGAGAATCGAAGAGGATAAATTTGGTTTGGTGATTTAAGAGAGGTGACCATTGTCATTAAAAGTGCCATTTAAGAAATAACCCATCTGACTTTACTTAGGAGATTCTTCACATTGCTTATGAATTGACAATTCATGATGTGTGGCTTTTACACAAAATTTCATGATTATTAAAGCACATAGTTTTGGTACTATCCTTGAGAGATGGGACTAGGTCCCTCTTTTTTTTGATAGAATCCTCAAATTGTGATTGCCTCTACTATTTCCCCCCAAAACTATTCCCATTGGTGTATACCTGCAAAGGTATAATATTGAGTAAGAGCATTGTGTACCTACCTTACAAAGGATACTTGTCACCTTATCATAGACAAGTTTAGGAAGAATGACTCATTAATTTTGTAGGTTAGGTTAAATTTATCAATCCCATCTTTAGCTTGTTTCAGTACATATTTCATTCCAGACATCATTCTGAACATGGATTTGAGGATCAGGTCCCATACTTAGCATCTTTAATTTTCTAAGCTTTCATTTAAGCTTCTGAGATGAATTGCACTGTGAGTACTACCTCATGAAATTTTTACTAGACACTTCTTGAATTCTTCTACTTAAGCTAGGCTTTTTTACTCAAATCCTAGATCACCATATCATTCCATATTCTCATCTACATTATTTTTCTCTTGATCATCATATTTAGCAATATCATCCCTTTGAAATAGATTATGCTCTTAAAAGTCATAATTTTTCTCATCCTCTAAACTCACCAGCTTTGGCATGGGATAGACTAGGTCCCTTGAAATCAACTGGTGTAGCACAGCAGATCATAAAAGCCCCATAAGTCAGCATATTTATATTGAACACCAAAGAAGTTACTTTCCATCAGCCACACACATTTTTTATTTGTTTTACCATTTCTATATCAAATACCTCCACCTTAAAGTGTCTTGAAAGAGGGAATACAGTTAGACATTCTAGTTATGTCTTTGAATAATTACTTATCAATAAGATAGTTTTGACCACTATCCATTTCTTCACCTATAAATTGAGTCATTTGTTATATTTTGGATTCCACTTGAGTTTGAGTTCCTAGTAGGAAGATAGAGGTATGATCAAATTCTTCTTTTCCCATCTAGGTAATGAGAACTTATTCACATTTTTTAAAATCCTAAAACCATTAGGATAGGTATTCCCCTATTGGATATATCTGACATTTATCATTTTTGCTCTATTCAAACTTTGATAGACTTCCTTTATGTGTCCATCTCTTCCACGGTGAGTGTATAAAGGCTTGTAGACCTTGTTTCTGACATCTTAAATAACCTTTCCTTAAGGCCCAGGTGATTGAGTTTTGTACTGATATCCAAGGTGTATATCATTATTAACTTTTTGACTAGTTAAGTTAGAAAGGATCTGTGAGGATGTAGTTTATTGTAGGCATTTTTTAAGTTCTTCCCTCAGATGGACCAAGTCCCTTTCTAACTCCTCATTATTCTAGAGTACAATAATGAGATTCTTTAAGGAATCCTTCAATTTTTTTTCAAGCTCAGTTTGAAACTTTGAGGCTGCTTCCTTCCCTTTTCTATTTGAATCTTCTACTTTCTCTAGTTGACTCTCTAAACTTAAATTTTCAAATGTCAACTTAGCAACTTGTTCCTTAATTTTAAATATATGAAGAGTCAAAGATATCAACTCAAGATCTTGATCTTCTATTTTTTTCTTGTAGAGCATTATTCTTCTCTTTATCATAAGTTTTATCTCCTATCCAAAGTTGACTTAATGAATTCAAATTTTTAGATATTAACTTAGTAACATGTTCATAATTTTTAGAGATTTGGAGTGTTAAAGCTAGTAACTCAAGCTATTGACCTTATACCTTTTCTTCTAGAGCATTTTTAGTAGTCATTCGGCACATAGAATCAATCAGCACATTTTCAAGCTTTTTCATCTTTGTAGCAAAATAGTTTTACAAGTTCTCTTTAATGTTAGAATGTGTTACCTCATTTTCTTCATAATTATTAGTGTTTTCCATGAGAGCAAAGAAGTAATTAAAGGTCCCTTTCTCAACCTCCACTACCAGCATAGAAACATCTTCATGCTTCCCTTCTTTCTCAGATTCACTGGAGGAATCCCCCCAGACAGCTAAGGCCTGCCTAACTACAAAATCAGATCCATCCTTTCATCCTGACTTTATAGGGACCTGATCCTTGTTCTTTCCTTTGTCACCTACAGACTTGAGATATTCTTGGTAATCCACTTTATGCATTGGATAGTTCTTAATGAAATGCTCAATACTTTCAAACTTGTGATATACATCAACAGAGCCTCCCTTCTTGCTGCTGCTTTCTCTTCTTTCAAACTGACCACTTTTCTTTATTTTTCTAACAATTCATTTATCCAAATAGGCAGCGTCAATGTCTTCTTTACTAGAATTTAGCTTAGAAGCTTTCAATGCTAGAGATTTTTCTATTTTTGAATCCTTTTTCTCTTACCCTTTTTTCTTCTTGAGTTCATGTGTCTTTGAATTAACAATAAGTTCATTCATAGTAAGAGTTTTTAGGTTCCTTTCCTCAGTGATATCATCCACCTTGATTTCCTAGGATTTACGTAGAATCACCAAAATATTTCTTACTGATTTGTACAAAGAAATCACTTCTCCTAAATAGTGCAACCAATTGGTGATTGAAGTGAATCTTGTATACATCTTTAGGATTGTTTCTCCATCTTTCATGGTAAAGGTTTTATAATGAGTATTTAGCCTATCCACTTTTGAATCCTTCATCAGTGGTTGAGTCAAGATATGTTTTAAATTAATCCCAGATTCTTTAGTATTTTTAAATATAGAAATCCTATTTTTTTATTAGGCCCTATACCATAAACTATAAGTTTCTTGGCCTTGAAATTCTTCTCCACTGTCTTTTTGTCTTCATCATTATACTCTCTTCTAGTTTCACCACCATTCTTGTTATATCTCCTTCCTTGATCTCCTTGACAGGTACATAAGGGTCATCAAGTATTATATCCACAATTTCATAATCCTCAGCCATAATACAACAAAAAAAACAACAAAACCAGTGTACTCCCACCAAGTAAGGTCAAGAGAGGGTAGAATATACGCAGTTCATTCCGCTACCTCTAAAGAAGTAGAGAGGTTATTTTCGATAGACCTCTGGCTCAAGATAGAGAAAAGTAGATCAAAGTGTAATTAAATAAGAAGCAAGATGGATGGAATAACATGAAAAGGAATAAGACACAATAAAAATAAAACTTAGAGCAATAAGAAATAAAATAATTAAGTGCAATAGGAAAAAGAGACCTAAGCCCGCCTGATCGGGCTCCTATCTCTAGAACCAATCCTAGGGTTACTAGCTCAACTCAACCTGAGCTCTTATAACTATTTACTAAATCCACACATACAACCTATCCTTCTACCCTTAGCTGCGACCTCCATACCTTCCTATCTAGGGTCATGCCCTCAGTAACCTCTTAGAGTGTTTTGGCTCTAAAACCAGTTGAGGAACATGGGGAGGTTATACCACAATGAAAAGGGCCAGGTCCCTTAAAGTCAGTCACAGGCAATCAAATAATAAGGCATTGGAAAACTTAAAACATTGCAAGAAGGTAAAAATAAAAAAGATTTAAACGTGGAAATGTCCTTGCTCAAGGGAGGAAAAACTACGGCTTGCCCTCACAAGTACCCAACAATCCACTAAATTAAAACTCTTGATAATAGACTCCGATGAAACTAACTCTAGGTTCAACCTACTTATAATAACTCTTCTACAAGACAACCTTGACAACTCTACCAAGAACACACCTTGATATTGATTAAATCTAACTAATATCAACCTTAGGTAAATGTACCTAAGCTTACTCAAAAAAGTAAAGAAAACATTAATCTTGTAGAATAAGTAATTCAATTACAAATCAAGACTCAACTCAAGAACACTCACTCTTTTAAGAACATAAGTAATAAGAACTAGAGAAATACTTGAGCAATGAAGCTGCATTGAGTTTTCACCTTTTTCAATTTCTTCAATTTTGATTTTTTTAAAAACTTCTGCACTATGAAGCATTTTTCTCTTTATAGTGGAGTAATGATTAGGCTAGAAATATGATTGGCCCAAGTGTCCTTGAAGGGTATACATCTCATCTGCATAGTTTGTTACACTAGAAGGCAAAACTGTGTAGACCTTGTGATAGCTATATTTTTCCATGACAACCTAGGTACCTGGTCCCTTGTTTTCAACTACTCATCATTAAAAAAACTTTCCCCCCTTTTTGATGATTACAAACCTCAGAATATTACCACAGATCTTTGAAGAATTAATTTCATTCACCTTATATAGTTGGAGTGATTACCACTACTCTCAATGAATTTGTTGTCACCTGCTCACCATTATAACAAGATATAACAAACCCTTCATTTGATTCGATAAGTACTAAATCTTTATCAGGTGACTTTGCATCATCATATTGATATGCTTTAATTTCCTTTGAAGATATGATATTCATCTCTTTTGGAGTTTCAAACTTGAAATGCTTTGTTAAGAGCTCTAATTGTGTTATTACTTTATTCATGGTTTCATATCTTTCCGTATCCTTCTTTTTTTATTCTTAGCTCACATAAGACATAGAATGATCACACACAGCTACCTCAGTATCTAGTGTTTTCCATGATCTACTTTTTTTTATCATTTGTTCCAACATTTCTGAAGAAACTTCAAAAGTTTGATTGATTAACGACCCTTCATCCCTATTTTTAGCCACTACCTTTTTTAGATAATCCAATAACCTATAGAATATTTGAAGAAGTATTTTTATCTTGAACTTCATAATTTGAGAATTGCACTAAGTTCTTCTTAGACCTCAACCATCCTTCATGCAATGTCTCACCACTTGTTTGCCAGAAATTTATAATCTTATTTCCCAATTGAAGCATGCGATATAGTGAGAAGAATTATTCTAGGAACTATTTCATCAATTACACCCAAGGTATTATAGAGCCTTTGGCTAACTCTCTTAAAGACAACACCGTCTTTCCCATTAACAAAACTGGGATCAACTTCCAAAAGATGGACTATTATGGAATATTGGAAATATTGAGTGGGATACAAATGTCTATAATATTTTTAAATAGATCTTTTCATATTAATGAGATTTACCTTTGAATAGTAATTTTATTTGGAGTAAATGAAGAATCATACTTGTGACATAAAATACCACATCACTAACCATAGGTGGCATGCAAATTTCACTTGTCTGCCTTGCATTACCCAAGTAATCTTCATCATTAACTTGCCCAATAAATGTAGTAGTGTCTATATTGGATTAACTCATATTGTCTTGTTGACATATTTTATAACCTACACAAGATAAAAATAACAAATAAAGTAAAGTTTACACTAAGGTGAACAAAATTATCTTATAACACTAAAATGAATAAATGACACATTTCATTCCCCGCAATGACACCATTTTGATAATGCTAAAATACACCATAAAATTGAATGTACGTGGTCATTAGCAGTAATTGTCCAACACCATTTTCTCGTAATACTTTTTAATAAACAAATATCCTAAGTGGAACATTTATTGCCAAGCCAATATTTTCACAAACAAATCAGAAAGAGTCTAAAATAACCCGATCAAAGTTTGCTCATAATTCTAAAACTAATGCATGAAAATAAAAATAGGGAGTAATTCAACTATTGTTAAGATCAATATAAAAAATGGTTGATTAGTATGAAAAAGTAAGTTCTATATCTTGTAACCAAGAGTTATAGGTACTTGGGTTTATGGTTTCATGAGAATGAATTTATGTGTGGGTTGTTGAATAATTTTCTATGTTCAAATACTATGTATAGGTAAGATACGTCTTATGTTTTGATGTCAATCTTTAAATACAATGCCAAACATCACAAGTAGGTTCATTTGAACACCTCACAAGTGCTACATTATAACCAATCTACACTTTTATTTTGTAGTTTTATGGCTAAGAACCACCATTAAATGATAGAAATCGAGTCATAGTCTACCACTACTCCTAATATGTATCCCTTTTTTCAAGGATGATAAAGGATTTAGTGTTGACTAAAGTATGAAACCTCCAATCATTAATTCAAAACATGGAGTAAAGGTCCAACTAATAATCAATTAAGGAGGCAAATAAAGAATACCCATAAAACTATCACTACTCATTAACACATAACCCTAAGATAGATATTTAGCTACTCATAAAAATATATAAGAGAAATATACCCATATCCTTATATAGATCTTCCATAGAATCAAAAATAATTTTAGAAAATCTCAAATTCAAAGCTAAAATTCAACAACAATAGCAAAACTCTACTTCAAGATTTTAATTACAAGTTCTTAGATATCTAAATTAGCAAGTAGTGGGTTGTAAGTCATCAAAAAGCTATTTATACCAGAAGAAAATTTTGGCCCAGTTAATTAGAAAAATGCCACCGCATCTAGACCGGTGAATAAGGATACAATTATAGGACCCCTCGACAATACATTAAACACTAATTGTAGTAAAAAATAGGCTTAAATAATTATCTTTATCAGTTGGCCTCTATCACATTTGATTATGAGGAATTACAACACTATCTATTCAAAGATTTATTGAATAGGCCTTCCTAATCATAATTTTTGTCATATTAGAGTTGGGTTGAACTCTCAATTTAAGTGGTGCAGATTGGTATCTAGTGATACTCCTGGCATTTTAGTGATGTGACAATTTGCGTCAGCGATGCTCCTTGAACTTTTGAGCTCCAATGCTTCATCTTCTTGCTTATTTTTACTTTTTGAATCACTTATTGGTTTATACCCTGAATATCAATCAACATAATATTAAAGATGTGTTAGGTATGGAGGAAATTATTTTCTATGGAGAACTTTTTCGAATATAATATTTTCTAGGAAATTAAGTTGTTTCTTACTTATTTTCTTATGTTTGTTATGCCAAGCCAGAAAATATATTTTAGTATTTGTATATATTTAACACAAAATAATAAAAATGAATAGGGTAAACAAATGTAGTAAGAGAGGTGTTACTCCTTATTCAATTAGACAGTCAACTTGCTTTGATAAACAATTGACTTCTGAAGAAGTAATATGACATGAAGAAAGTAAAGAACTGGAAAAGGAATGACATCAAATATTTTATACTGATTGGGAACTCTAATATATCATAGTCCAGTACCTTTCGATTGCAAGGGATTATTCTAGGTTTCTTTCAAAATCTAAGATTTCAATATTTGAGTTAAGCATTTTGGCATTAGCTCACACTTTTGTATTTCTCTCTTTGATACAAAAGACTCACCAACAATGTGTTTATTTTCTCTCTTTATGAGAACACAGTAAACTACAAGAGAATACAATACTTAACAAAAGTAGAGAATAGAGCTAGAGTAGGATGAGACAGTGTATATTTCTTTCTTTATTTTCCATTGATTAAATAGTAGTGATTAGAATACTACTAGCTGTTGGAAGATAAATGTAGAACGCAACCCAAAATATTTTCTTCTTGGAAATGGAATAAGAGATAACCAATTTCCAAGAATATGTAAGGTCTATAAAAACAAAATCTAAACTAACTAACCCCAAAAAGAGTGACAAAATAGATCTTTTTGGTACAAGGTAAATTATTTCCTTCCTTTGGCAAGATTTGCATCATTAAATACTTATAAGATTATAATGATCCTCTTCTTTTTTGAGATCTTCTGTTGATACTTCTTCCTTTTTGATCTTTGACAAAGAATCCTTTGATTATTATTTTCCTAAATACCTGCAAAAAAAATCATTCATCAAAATAAAAATTATTAATCTCCTCATTTTTGATGGATGATAATAGAAAGATAAATGTAGTTAACTTCTCTTTCAGGCTCCCCTAAATTGGGGTATCTTATCTTTTTGACCTGTCCACTTGTCCATCATATTGAATAACACAAACTTATCCCCTTTTGAGATCAATCAAAAAGAAAGAATCGCAAGCCAAGATAATAAGAGGACTAATAGAAGACAAAAAATAAAAAAAGTAAATATTGTTCAAGTAGCACAACTAGGGAGCAACAACAGGATGAGGGGTTGTTCAAAATGATGGAATAAATATTCCAGGATCTAAGTAGTGGCATCCTTCCAATTGGTGTATTGATTGACAATTATGTGGAGAGAGTATCAGTCATGGCAAGGATTTTTACAGCAATTTGTGTTTCCTCCTTAATGACTTGATCTAATTTGAACCAAAGTCGTGCAATATCTGTTATAGTTACCTTGTTGGTATCTTTTATCTTATCAAGTTGAAAGTAAGTATCCAGTAGAAGATCATTTTAATCAATCAATTTTGAAACCAATTTCAATAAACCAAATATCAACATCCAAGGAGGAGGAACAAAAAGCATGAAGTAGAGGCACAAAATTTAGGAGAGGATAGGGTGCCAACAAAGTAATTTTCAAAATTCGTAAACCATTAATCATCAACTAGAATATAAACCAAACTTCCAAATATTATAGCATTGTTGAATTTCTTTATAGAGATAGAGGGAACAATACCAACAGACACACTAGCACTTCTAAAATATGAGTAATAATAAGCCCATAAGGGAGACTGGTAGGATCAAAAGAGGCTTCAATCTTGTAGTTGAGATATAAGAGGACAGATTAATTTTATGTTGGGTAGAAATACAAAATGTGAGCAATTTTATTATTAAGATAGAGTTGATAGAGAACCGACCCTAGGTAGCAATATAGTGGCCACAATATAGCCAATCACAAAGATTTCAAAAGCCAGGTGCTTAGGACAAAGAGCTAAAAGAAGGGAGTCCATGTTATCTAGAGCAATAGAATGCTTTGATTCCTACAAAGAAACATAAAAGTCAGAGGTCCATAGATTTTTAGATGAAATAGTAAAACCTAAGCAATTTATGTCAAAAATAGCATCAAACATAAGCAATCAAGAAAAATTCATTTTCCCATAACAATGGTTTCGAGTTCACCAGATCTTAAAGAACAGAGGTTAGCATAAAAAGATGAATAAGGGGCTCATAGGCATATATAGGAGTAAAGGCAAAGATTTTTTCCCAACCTTGATATTAAAAAAATGACTATGTGGAATAATGTAGAGATTCTAAAAGATCTAAACCAAGAATCCTACCACGAATAAGTGATAGTTCTTTCATAGAGTAAAAGAAGGTTTCATTCATCGATCTTCAGATATAAATTTTAATATTAAGAGAGTTGTCAAATTCAAACTTAACTTTCTTTTTAGAACACTTGAAGTCATCAGGAACATTGTAACGGTTACCTGTAAGTGACTGAGGGGAAATAGAGGAAGATTAAGAAATATTTTCATTAGATAAATCCAAATCAAAAGGGACCGGGAAAGAGGCTTTCCCTTTCCTCTTGACACAAGAATTTTTTTAATTGTCCAAAGAGGAGTTTTTGGAGCCCATAGATAATTTAGAGTGTGAGATTGATAGAGAAGTTATAGAGATGAAGAAAAATGGATAATTATATATAGAGGGACAAATAATAAGAAATTCAAAGAAAAGAGAAGGAAGAGTTGCCCAGGAAATTAGAAGGGTATCATAACTACCCTACACAGAACCCTGTGTCAGGCAAAAAAAAGAAATAAAATTTAAATCATACGTACATCAATAAAATTAAAATTGATCAAATAAAATTTTTCTTATAAATACACTGAAATGAATACGAAAATAAATATTTTCTTAAGTGGTTTTCCAAATTGCAAGAGATTTTCTCAAGGAACAAAATCTTTCTTTCATTTGAGGTTTAGTAATAACAAAGGATAACTCAATAACACCTTTCAAATCATAATCTATAATAAAATTATGCTTTATATCAACATGTTAAGCCCTAGAATGATTCACATAGAAGATAACACTGGAATTATCACAGAAAAATTTCATAGGTTTGAAAGATAAATCATAGTCACTGAGTTGATGAGACATGCAAAGAATGTGAGAACATAGCCCAATTTCAATGTATTCAAATTTAGTAGTAGAGAGCAAAACACAATTCTATTTCTTGATGTTCCATGAGAAAAGAGACTTTTTATGAACTGGCAAGCCCCACTAGTGTTTTTTCTATCAAGATTGTCACCTACATAATCTGCATCTGAGAAAGCTTTTAGATCACTGCCATTAGATTTTGGATACCCTAAACTATAAAAACTTAGTAGCTGACAGAAATATGGCACCTTTCTAGTCGACTATAGTGAAATATAAGGAGAGACAATTATACCTAAATATTTTCTTTCATCAACAAACTTACTTTTATCGGTTGATTCAAGAACACATGTGGAGCTCATTACAGTACCACAAGATCTTGCATTGTAATAGCCCTCCATATCATTTTTAATATTTTAGCTTATTTTTATTATTAAGATATTTCATAATTTTTTTTATTTTTAGAGTTAATTCTCAAATTTGATGTTTTTGTTGGTTAAAATGGTCTATCAGGCAAACCCTTTAGTTAAAAACCCTCATATGCCATTTATGATTATTCCAATAGCTCTGAAATATTAATTTTAGGTTAGGTATACCCTTGTCCAAGGTCCTATGGCTCCCAAACACATTTTGGGCTCTTGTCTAAGAGTTAAGAAAAATGGTGCATAGGTGTGGGACCCACTCTTTCTTGACTCAACATCGGTGAAAATTTTAACTGCACCATTGAGTTTGAATCATTAAATTTAAGTAGTATATATTATTTATGTATACGATATTACAAATAAATCTCATGGGGGCGGTGGAGTCTCAGAATAATTCCAAGTCTTAGTTGGTGCAGGTGCATTGCTTAAGCGCCTATTGGTTCACTTAAGAAATAGTCATATATGCTACCTGGCTTGTCCAACTGGTATCTCTTAAGCAAAACCCTTGGTTCTTATATGGCCAAAGGTCGATTAAGAGACATGCATAGCAGTAGCAAGTATCATTAAAGCGAAACTTGGTTGCTTAAGAGATGCCAACTTAAGTGACACAGTGTCCATTTAAGTGACACTTGTCCACCTGCGAACACTACGAATTCCCCACTTAGCCCAATTTTCTCCATTTTTAAACCATTTTCAAGAGTGTAGAACCTTAGAAAAAGTTTGGAGACTTGGATTAGTGGGTGGTTCTTGAGTGTTTGTAAGCTCAAAGAACGTATTTATTCTACAATTTCTTGATAAGTTTCCATTAATTTCATGGATTAAATTGTTATAACTTTCTCAAAATTCCTAGAATACTAGTTGGTTAATCGTAGACCCATTAGTGCTTGAAATTTACCTATTTTTGTGGGTAAATGTTCCTTGATCAAAAAGAAATGTATTGTCGGTTTTGATAGTTCAATTTCATAAGCGGTCCCTACATATGATTGTTATGTAAATTAGGACCCAAAGCACAATTGTTCAATATGGATATAATTATTCTAATTTTGATGAGTAGATTGTGATTTTGATAGCATGGCATCTTATGGAAGCTTTTCAAAAAGGGAATTCATCAATTTAGCAAATTTTTCAAGCTTTTCTTTTGCATCCAGGTAGGCTAGGTTAACCCTCGTCATAGATTGAGATAATTCATTTTATAATTATGATATTATGCTAGATTTGGGTTGGGATTTAGCTATTAGATGTACGATTGGTATAGTGAGTATTATTTAGACTATTTATCCTGTTAAGGAACCATAATAGCTTGGAATTGATTTATTTAGTTATAATTTAGATGGAATTTCTATCTTAGAACTAATTATGGCTTATCTAACATGTCGAATAGAATTTAGATATCTTTGCCTAGTCTGTGGTAGAATTTTCCTTAGAATAGATTTCAAGGAATGGAAGTGGGCCCCTTCGGCCCACCTTAATCAAAGATTCGTGTTATCTTTTGTAAATTTTTATACGTATGTTATACCCCTTTAAAATCCTTATTTTGGACTTTGAGGAGATTAGATTCATGATATCTATGATAGTTTAGTACTTGGGAGTTGGTCCTAATTTTAGGACAAGTTTGGTGTTTATTTGATATTGAATTCTTGTAGAAGTTTGGCTATTGATATGGTACTGACGATATGTGTTTTGGTTTAAGTTCAGCAATTGATGATTCTATTAAGTTCTGGGGCAAGTCTGACATTGAGAGTTATTGATGATATGATATGATATGGATGGATTCATAGTTATAGCTTGATATCTGATAAATTTATGGAATTCAATTATTTACATTCTTTTGATTGCATCCTCCGGACTTATGAAGGCTGGCATTGGGTTATTTTCTCTTCCATATTTACTGGCTTACGGGGGCTAGTACTGTAGTAGTAATTGTACCTTTTTCATATTATGTCTATTTCAATTATTTAATTACACTGTTGGAGATAATATTTAGGTTTGTCCTTTACCTTGACTTAGCTTATTTATCTTGTATCTTAATCATATTTATATCATGATTTAATGTAGTTGGTCGATGATGCCTACTGAGAACCTATGATTTTGTTACTCATACTATACTTCTATACCTTTTTGCTTTAGATCCAACTAGTAGTGGCCATCATCGATGTGGCAATCATGATCAATTGATTTCAAAGATAGGGTGTTCTCTCGGAGTCAAAGTTGACTCTTTTTCTTATATTATCTATTTCTAGTCTACCACTATTCAAGAAGAATTTGTATTTGACTACTTCATTGCTTATGTTCTTTTTGTAGGAGCTCTTGTACCTACACTACTTGGTGGTGGGATGGGTGTTGATGTTTTATCTATCTTTTTTACTATTATTGCCTTATTATTTTTATAACTCTTCAATTGTTGATTTTTAGCTTTTTAGGCTATTTTCCACCAAATTAGCTCACTTCTTATGTTGTCACAAATTGGTATTAGAGCGTAGGTTCACCAGTATCATTAGTACAAGAGCTAGTGTCTAGTAAAGTTCCGCAAATTGGAATGATGATGTTTATTTTTTATCTTTTGGATAATATAGGACATTCTTAGGAGTTCTTCACTTCCTTCACTCATTTTGTTCTAAGATTCTGAGTTGATTTCTAAAAATTTCCCATGGTATCATATTTTTACAGATTGTTAGGACACGTGCTGCTACTACTACACGAGGTGAGGATCTCAATTTCTAGCCTAAGGATTATGTCATTCATTGTGGATGACTTATAGGTTATGGATAGCCTAGATATATGTACCTAGTTAAGGGCTAGGATAGGGGGCCTTCACAAGACCCTATTCTCGCTCCCGAGCCAGAGGTTCTTCCGCCCTAGCCAGTGGTGGGCTAGGGAATTACCTAGGATCCACCAAGATTAATTAATTCTTTAGTTCTTAGGGATTCATTGATTTAGCTCTTGTGTTTGTTTAGTAGTGCACCGTTAAATGGTGCATAGTCTTCGGATCAGAGTGATACTAAGGCGCGGTCGCAGCCTATAGCTACTGCTTCTAGAGTTAAGGTCCCTCCTATATCAATAATTCAAGTTGTTAGTTACCCAACCTACTTTGTATATTGAGAAGCAAAAGATATAGGGTAGATTCTTAAGATTATCTCTACCTACGTATTTTGGTGTACTGGATGAGGATTCATTTAAGTTCTTGACTACTTGTGAGGATAGTTTCTATAATTTTTTCCTAATTAAGACTCGTGGTATGTATTACACTACTTTTTAGTTGGACTTGGTATCTTAACATTGGTGGAGACGTCATGTTGATTCCAGCAACTGGATCTCTCTCATTAACATGGGCTTAGTTCTTTGAGATCTTTTAGAGAAGTATAAGCCTTGTATCCTTAGAGATTAGTCCATGAGGTTGGAGCAGGGTTCCATGAACATTATGGAGTATGATACTTAATTTTATGAGTTGGCTAGTAATGCTACATCTATTATGACTACTGAGAATAAGAGGGTTTGTTGCTTTATTCAAGGATTGAGACATCTTCTTTGTGTGTAGACACAAAGTTTTGTTACTGCAAGTAGGTCTTTTTCTAAGGTTTTTGATCATGCTTAGGTTATGAAGGAGATACATCACAAGTCCCAAGGAAGCATTGACAAGAGCTCACGATATCAGCGTAATTTTAGTGAGAGACGTAGGGGCTCATGGTTCAGAGGTTGTAGTTCTTTGGGTAGGTACCTTCTTCGCCAGCTGTATTAGTACCAAGGTTAGTCTATTAGGCCTATTTATGTTGTACTTTATATTGTTGATAGAGGTTAGTATAGGTACAGTGATCATCTGGGATAGAGTAATGGTTAGACTTTGAAGGGTTCATCTTCAAGTTAGTTAGCTGTGGTGGTTATTCTAGGTCAGCTGGATCTTGTTGTCTTAATACAAAGCCTTAGACATGTTCTGCTTGTAGGGATTTTGGACCTGTCTTAAGAGAGTGCCCCATTCATGGAGTGATGGTTCATTCAGCTAAAAGTGTTCCATAAATTTAGGTAGTTCTGCTCCTAGCTAGTGGTCCTGTGCATAGTAGTCGAGGTAGTCCCCAGGGTGCTCATAGAGGTTCTAAGGCTTGTGATATAAAAGATCATTTGGGAGACCAGCCATATGGTGGGTGTATTTAGTTGTATTCTATTCCTACTAAACCCGAGGTTGAGTCTTTAGATGTTTTTATCTCAATTACAGTCTTGGTGTGTCATCAGTGGGATTTTACTTTATATGATCTAAGATACACTTATTCCTATGTATCTGCTTACTATGCCCCATGATTAGAGTTATCTTAGGAATTATTATCTATGTCATTGTGTGTTTCTACTCTCGTGGGTAATTCTTTATTAGTGAATAAGGTTTATAGATCATATGTTTTGACTGTTCGAGAGTTTGATACTTAGATTAATCTTATTCTGTTACATATGGTGGATTTTGATATGAATCTAGGCATGGACTTGTTATCCTACTATCAGGCAATATTTGATTGTTTCGCCTAGACCATTAGCTTAGCCATGCCCAGCGTACCCCCAGTTGTGTGGTAGAGAGATATTAGCCATGAGCCGATGGGGATTATTTATTATTTTTGGGCTAGAGACTTAATTCAAAGGGTTGCAAGTCTTAACTCACTTATATTTATAAAGTTAATGTGGAGAGTCTGTTACTTGACTTTTTTCATGAGTTTCCTAATGTTTTCCTTATAGATCTATTTGGTTTTTCTCCTGAGCATAACATTAAGTTTGTTATGTATTTGAGTCAGACACCCAATCTATCTCTATGATACCTTACCATATGGCTCTTGTAGAGCTTGCTAAGCTAAATTCTTAAGTTTAAGATCTTCTTGGTAAGTATTTCATTAGACCAAGTATGTCACCTTAGGGAGCACTTGAATTATTTATGAAGAAAATAGAAAGTTCCATGCTCATTTGTATTAATTATAGGACACTTAATAAGGCGATAGAGAAGAACTAGTATCCTAGTGCATTGATGATTTATTTGACTAACTTCAGGTTTTAGTGGTGTTCTTTAAGATTTAAATGGGGCTGGGTTACCATTATTTAAGGATTTGGGTTGACGATATCCCAAAGGTAGCCTTTAGGACCTATTATGGTCAGGATAAGTTCCTAGTGATGTATTTTGGGTTGACCAACACCCCAACCATATTTATGGATTTGATGACCTGCGTGCTCTAGAATTATTAGGATTCTTTTTTAATTGTGTTCATTGATGACATCCTTATGCTTTCAAGGCAGAACAAGGTGAATGAGTACAACTACATACTCATGACTTGGAGTTGGCGGCTGTAGTTTTTGTGCTTAAGATTTTGAGGCATTATCTTTATGGTGTGCATATGGAGAACTTCACAAATTGTCATTGTCTTTTGCATCTTATGGCCTAGAGAGATGTTAATTTTAGGATAGTTAGATGGATGGAGTTTCTTAAGGATTGTGACATCTCTATTTTGTATCATTTAGGCAAGGCAAATGTGGTAGCAAATGCCTTTAGATAGAAGGCAGTGACTATGGGTAGTTTAGCTTTTAGCTCGGTTTCTCAAAGGCCGTTGGCACGGTACATCCAATGCTAGGCCAAATTAATGGGGTGACTTAATATTTAAGACCCTAGATACTGCCGTATTCACTGTTGGGTTGGTTGGGGAAACAATCTACTGGTTATTCTAGGCAAACATAGATTGAACCAAGGCTGTGAAATCTGCCCGAAATTTGGTATGAGAGACCTTCTTATGCAGAGGGATTTCGGGAATTGGTAGTGGTGCGTCCTAATCCTAATTCCTTCTTTTGTTAGACCTTTCGGGAGGCATTTTTTAAAATGGTAGAGAACGAGTTAGAAGAAGTAGTTTAACAGAGCTCAAGCTCTATTGCACAACATAAATAATGAATGAAGGGAGACTTTTTAAAAATATTTTGTAGCCTCTTGCCCGTAAGTGTAGCATAATTCACACCCATGAATAAGACTCTACTTAATGCAGTTTTCAGACACCCTAGGACACTTTAAACCTTGGTCTATTATACCAAGTTTGTCAAGACCTGAGGCTACCTCCTAGTCGTAACACAGTTCCTAGAGTCATAAGTGAGACCATGCTAACCTATGGTCCGGTACCTATTGTGAGCACTGGGGAAAAATAGAGAAGTAATATGTGGAATTTAGACTAAAAATCTGAATAAAAAATAGTACTGGAGGTCTTACTTAGTATGTATGAACATCTGATGAGATGTTTAATGGTTGGTCCAAGAAAGATGCCGCAGATTTTGAGAAATTTTTGATACTTTTTAGTTGCATTTTTTCTGAGGGTAATAACTAGATTCAGTCAATTTTGCATGAGGCTCATATCTCTAGATTCTATTCACCCACGTACAGCTAAGATTATAGAGATTTGAGGTAGCATTATTGGTAGAGTGGTGTACAGAGATATATGGTATAGTTTATAGCTCATTCCATATGTTGTTAATAAGTGAAGTCCAAGTATATATGACCTGGTGGTTTAATTCAGAGGTTTCCCATTCTCGAGTACCTATAGAAGCGGATTACCATAGACTTTTTTTGTTGTTTGACTAGCACCTCCCTTAGTTCCGAATGTATTTCCTTAATCGTGGATCGGTTGACTAAATCGGTACATTTTATTCCTATCCAAATGTCCTTCAGTGCCGAGACATTAGCTCATATCTATGTTTGTGAGATAGTCCATTTGAAAGGTGTGCCTATATCTATCACTTTAGACCGACGTTTGGCGGTCACTTCTAGCTTTTGGAAACCATTTCAAGATAATTTGGGTACTCATGTGTCTCTTAGTACAACCTTCTATCCTTAGACCAACGGGCAATCAGAGAAAATTTTTCAAGTTCTTGAGGATATGCTTTGAGCCTGTGATATGGATTTTTTAGGTCAGTGAGAGCCATACTTAGCTTTGGTAGAGTTTGTGTATAATAATAGCTATCATTTAAGTATTATAATGGTGCCCTTTGAGTCTTTGTATAGAAGGCAATGACATTCTACGATTGGGTGGTCTGAGACCTTGGAGAATAGACTCTGTGGTAGTGACTTGCTTCAGGAATCATTTGATAAAATCAGGGTGATTCAGAATCAATTGAGGGCAGCTAAGTGTAGGAAGAAAGATTATAAAGATCATAGTTCTTGGTGCCAAGAGATTTGGAGTTGGTGAACCAGTATTCCTTCAGGTATCAACCACAAAAGGTGTGATGAGGTTTGAGAGGAAGGGAAATCCCAGCCCCAGATATATGGACACATTAAGATTCCATGTGTAGCTGATGAGGTGGCTTATGAGTTACCCTTGCCCCTATATTTTGTAGCTATACATCTAATTTTCCATAATTCTATGTTGAAGTGATACATTCCAGATGCATCCCCTTTGCTTCTATGGGACTTAGTTTAGTTGGATGAGCGTTTGACCTTTGTGGAGGATCTTGTGTTCACTTAAACCAGGGAAGTAAGGAGATTGCACAATAGAGAGATTCTAGTAGTTTAAGTTTAGCAGAGGCACAGTAATGTAGAGGAACCTACTTGGGAGGTCGAGAACAAGTTGCGGACCCAGTATCCTTACCTATTTGAGGCTTTAGGTACATCCTAATCCTTTACTTTAGTCGACGAAAGTTCTTTTAGTAGATTTTAAAGACCTTCTAGGTCATTTTTGTATTTAAGCTTATTTTCCTACTTAGATCTTTCCTATAGCTATCCCAAGTCATTTTACTTGTTGTAATCGACAGTTCGACTATTGGGCAGTTAATTTATTTATAGAGCCAATTCCCTATTTTGAAGTCTTCATTGGTCTTGAGGATCTCGAACTCATTTTGGGCTATCGGTCGAAAGTTAAAAAAATAGCACATGGGTGTAGGACCTACTTTTTATTGAATTGGCCTCAAATTGAAATTTTTATAGTGCCATTGTGACTGGAAAGTTATATTTGATAAGGAGGAATAGTTCCTTTGCTTATACGAGATTTCGATGAATCTCAAGGGGTTAGTGGAGACTCTGAATAATTCCCAGTCTCATCTGGTGCTGGTTCATTATTTAAGTTACCATTGGGTTACTTAAGCAAATCCCTCTTAAAAAAATAACCAGTCAATTAATAGACCTACCTAGTCCAACAGGAATTGCCAAAGCGATACCTTTGGAATATAAAGGATGGTTGCTTAAATGACCAAAGGTTTCTTAGAAGACATGTATAAAGTAGAAAGTATCGCTTTAGTGGCACTTGGTCACTTAAGTGATGCCTGCTTAAGTGACCAGTGTGTGCTTAAGTGACACTTGTACACCTGGGAACACTATGAAAATGACCCAGTGTGCTCTTAAGTGATACCTGTACGCCTGGGAACACTATGAATTCCCTACTTAGCCCGATTATTCCCATTTTCAACCATTTTCAAGAGTGTAGAACCCTAGAAAATGTGAAAACTTTGGAGAACTATTAGTGGGTGATTTTGGAGCATTTGTAATATCCAATAAAGCATTTCTTCTCCTAATTCATGGTATGTTTCCATTAGTTTCATGGATTAAATTCTCATAACATCCCAAAAATCCAAAGAATATTGACCGGTATATTTTAGCACCATTAGATCTCGGAATTCACCCATACTTGAGGGTAAATGATCCTTGAATAAAAAGTGATGTATTGTCAATTTTGAAAGTGTGATTCCAAAAGTGGGTCCTAAATATGATTTTTACATAATTTTGGACCTAAAGCATAGTAGTGTAATTGGGTAGTATTGTTCTCATTCTAATGAGTAGATTCTAATTTCGATTGCATGGCATCTTGCAGAAGATTCTCATAAAGGGAAATCATCGGTATAATTGATTGTTCGTTCTTTTCTTTGGCATCCAGGAAGGCTAGGTTTCCCTTCTTCATTAGTTGAGGTAATGCATAGTACTATTATTATATTAAGCTAGATATGGGATGGGATTTAGGAATTGAAGATATGTTTGGTATAGTAAGTATTATGTTGACTGTTTAACTTGTTAAGAAATAGTATTTTGGTAGAATTGACTTATTTGATCATGTTTTAGGTAGAATTTCTATCTTAAGGAGAAATATGGATTGTTTAACATCTAGAAGTAAATTTTTAGATACCTTTGCCTAGTCTTGGGTAGAATTTTCCTTGAGATATATTTTAGAGGTTAAAAGTGGCCTCCTCTGACCACTGATGTGCTATAGAAATATAGCACTTTTGATGCTTAAAAAAATAACTATATGAAGGTTTCTGAGGCTATTTTGTTAGATATGATCTGTTTTGGGTGTGTTTGCTAGGAAATCATGTTTTGGATGCTAAGTTCGTGAAAAAGGAAAGAAAAAAAAGGTGTTTTGGGCCATTTTTTAGAGAAATTATTAATATTCGGGATGTATCCATCTTTTTCTTGATCAAAGCATAATCAAGAAGTGAAACAATGCTGAAAGGGGGACTCCTAACACGTACCAAGGCAACCTTCAGACCACATGTAGAACGTACAGACTTCAGGTGGACAAAGCAGGTGCCAGAGGTTGAAATACCGAGAGCCAGGCTATAGGAGTTGCACCAGCGGTTTGTACCTGTCCCCTATGTCACGATCGCAGGTACTACTTGCGCCTTGTGCCAAACTATAGGTGGCCACCAACCCGATTTTCTCCTATTTCTTTTGGACTTTGGTTTTAGGGTCTCCTCTTCTACTATAAATACCCTTTATGTACTTTTTAGTCAGAGTCAGGCACTTTTGATATTTACAAATATACTTTTATTTCTACATCTTTCTTTTATCTTGGGATTTTCTTGTATTGATTTTGGTCCATTAATTTAGCAACGGTATTGGGTTTTTACACTTCTTCTTATTATGATTTCATCTATACTTTCACTTATGAACGCTATTAATTTTTTTCACAATCATGAACGGCTAAAACCCTAAGGTAAGGTTGTGGAAACCATGGCGGATAGACCAAGTAAGGAAAGTGCGATTATTGATCTGAACCAATACCATGGCATGTATTGTTTTATCTTCATTATAATAGATTTCTTAATGGTTGCATGCATTAGGATCCCGCCTATACTCCACAAAAAGAGCAATGGCTAGGGAAAGATATAAATATTAGTAATTTATTATTAATTGTTGAGACATGCTAATTATGGAATATAGTGAATAACCGTTAATCATCATGTAATAACTTGAGACTCAAAAGGTAATAGTTATTTGGGATCAAGGGTTAGTAAGGTGACATCCTAAGACTCAAAAGGTAAAGGGTGAAATCCTTCTACTCATCTAAGAGACTATAGAAGGTACATAACTTATTGATTTTGCATGTAAGAAATTGGGTTGGTTCAATAATGCACAATTAGCCTACGGAGTTGAGAAGTTAAGGGAATGTAATCCAAGTGTTCACTTACACCGATAACAACTAAAGACAATATAGTTACTTGTTTGAGATTATTACATCAAAACCCCCCCAATTACTTTTCTTATTTTGCCCGTCGAATACAACATCTGAAATCTGCAAACCATATGTTACCTTGGTATTCGAACCCAACCTTGTTAGATTACTATATTTTGACAATGACTGTATCATCATATAATAGGAGGTGTTGTTTAGATGTTAGTAAAAAATTTGGTGCCGTTATCAAGGAACACGGTGTTGAGTTTGTGAGAAAAAATTATTGCAGTATTTAGGTATTTTGTTATGTTTTTGTTCTTAGTTGGGCATACACCGATGTATGGTTTGCACACGGAGTAGAGGAGAGCCCTTGCTCCTAGTGAATCCAAAGCTTGAGAGGAGCATGCAAAAACTTGGTAGCATGTTTGAGTAGAAAAGAGATGAACCTCTTAAAGGTTTTTGTAATGATCTACCTCCCCTTTCTCCTGAAGGAGTAAAAGATATAGTTGATCAACTGATCGGTCAGATTTAGGCTCAAGTAGAGAAAAAGAGGAGAGATACTATAGAAGCTCAACATTTATCTAGGTAGGTAGAACTAGTTGAGAAGAGACTAGCAGTAGATCGTCGAGCAACACTTGGTGGAAATCATATTAGAGCAAGAGGAGCCAATGTTCATGTGATCGCTGCATATCAGAATTTGAAGCCAATTATATATAATGAAAAATACTTGGGATAAGCCAGCAGAGATTGGAGCCATAGTTCCTCCTGTTTTGCCCTCGGGCATAATGTTCAACATCACGAGTACAATGATCTAACTTTTAAATCTTATGGGTGTGTTTGCAGGTCTACTTATAGATGATGCAAATTTGCACCTTATAATTTTCCTTGGGTTCAGCGGTTAGTATACAAATCTAGGGGTGAATTAGGAAGCACATAGACTGGGTTTTTCCTCCTCTCACCTACAGAAGAAGCATCTTTATGGTTATGGGAACTGACAAAAGGCTCTATCACTATAAGGAATGAGTTGCACAAGAAATTTTTGAACAAGTTCCTTCCGCCGTCTAGGATGTTGTAGCTCAAGGATGAAATTTATAACTTTAGGTATATGAATTCTCTGTCTATGTACGAGGATTGGTTCAGTTTCAAGAAGAAGATGAGCATGGTTCCCAATCATCGGTTGTCAGGGATAACCTTATTAGATATATTCTACAGAGCCCTAACCATCAGCTCTATAGCCATGGTTGACATTATATCTGGAGGAGCTTTTATGAGACTATGCTCGGGATAGCTTCGGAGATATTAGAACTGATCTCTCTCACAAATCGAGGTTGGCAAACTTGGGAAGCTAAGAGAGGATCTGGCGCTTATTCTATCGGTGGCTCCTACAACAAGAAATTAGTTGATGACACAGTATCACAAGAGATTAGGTTGCTAAGAACTAATCTTGGGGTATTAGCAAAGCATCTTCCAGTAGCAACTTCTAAGAAAGTAAATACAGTAGCATCACAGGGGTTAGCTTTCAAAGTATATGAGTCAAAATTAAAAGAGGAAGAGAATTATCTAGATCGTTAGATGGTGGGTTTTTGAGCCTGAGGGAAAGAGAACTAAGGTCAAAACTACTATAATAGATACAGATATCGTAGTATAGAGAGATGGTGACTTGAGGAAAAATAATGACTATAAAGAGAAAGGAGATAGGTACATACCACTTTGAAGATGAGATGCAAAGTCCAAACTAGAAGAGATGTTATCTAAGTTGGTCAAGGGTCAGGAAAATCAAGAGATCGTCTTCATGGAGATTAAGGTCAACATTTTAGGTTTGACTCAGAAGGTCGAGTCATATGCCACTGCTACCAAGCAGTAGGAGCACCAGTTCGGGCAAATATCAACAACTTTAAACCAGCGGCAGCCAGGTACTATTTGAGAAACATGATGAAAAATTCTAAAAATAATGGTCACATAATTTCTATTACCATGAGGAATGCTATATCTACTATGGATCCCCCATGACCTGGTGCAGAAGCTAGTGATAATGAGACATCTACTATTGAGTTTAAGAAAGTAATAGGTGATAAAGGTATTATTATTGAAGATAAAGGTAAGGGTCTTTTCACAGATCCAGAAATCAGATATATTCTGAGACCGCCCCTACCTTATCCTTAAAGATTGCGGTAGAAGAAAAAGAAAGGTAAGTTTAAGAAATTCATTAATATGCTGAAAGAATTAGGATTGAACATACCTCTCCTAGAGATGTTGTAGCAAATGCCTAGATGTATCAGGTTCATGAAACTGTTGGTCACAAGGAAGAAAGGAGCAGCATTTAAAGATATTAATAGTATGCACCACTGCAGTGCAGTCACGACTAGATCGTTGGTGTAGAAAAAGGGTGTTCTCGGGGCATTCACTCTACCATGTACAATTGGGTCATCCCGATTTGCCAAAGCATTGTGTGATTTAGGGGCCAAAATTAATTTTATGCCACTGGCTGTATTCAAGCAGTTGGGTTTGAACCCTCTAGAACTAATTTTGATATGGTTGACTGCACAGTGAAGAAGCTGGTATGAATCTCTTTTGATGTGATCGTGAGGGTGGATAACTTCCTCTTTTTGATTGACTTTGTCATCCTGGACTATGAGGTTGACATCGATATTCCCATTATATTAGGAAGACCATTTATGGTGATAGGGAAAGCTATGGTTAACATGGAAAAAGGTGAGCTAAAATTTAGAGTCAATGGTGAGGAGGCGATGTTAAATAATTAAAAGTCAATGAATCAGCCAACCAATATAAGGGTAATATTAGTGATTGAGTATATTGATTTAACACCCACGTCGTGACACAATGTTAAATCAAGCGCTACATAGGAGGAAACCTATGGGTTTATTTGTGAAGTCTTAGTAACCAAAATAGCCACATCTTGCCACAACGTTAAATCAAGCGTTGAGTGGGAGGCAACCTACTATTTTAGTGTTCACATTTTTGTTTTTTGTCTTTTTGTAGGATTTTAGCTTTTGGACCTTACACAAAATATGGTAAAAATTGCTACATTCATCAATTTCTAGGTAAGAGGATAGTGTAATCATCTCATCATGGTGACAAGTCACAGATGGTAAGTTGAGTAATAAGTCGAAATGTTGAAATTTTGAGGATAAAAAAATGGTAATTTATGGACTCTAAACTTAATTTTACTTTTAGGGCCTAAAACATAGGTTGCAGGAACATAAGTATCTGAAAAAATATCAAACTGCTGAGTTTGGGCTGCAGAAAAGTAGGCAATAATTTTTGGCCCAGCACCTACAGGCCGCAGGTGGTACCCGTGCCCACTGCCTAGCCATAGGTTGATGTCGTGGCTAGGTCACTTTGTGGTCTCAATTTTTAATTTCAATTTTGGGCCCACCAATATTTAAATATGACCTAAAATGGACCCCCCCCCCCCATATAAAACATTCTTACCCTTATTCTAAGTTATTCTATTCCTCAAAACTTCATTTTTCTCTTTGAATTCAAAGGTCTATGTTAAAACATAAAGTAACCCCACACTTGCATAAATGCTAAATTGACACTTATTTGAGATACCAACTTGTCCCAAATCGTTAAAAACAAGTTTTGACCATGATTTTACTTGAGTTTTTCATTAGTCTCTTTTGGTTCTTCATATAAAAGCTAACTTTCTCGGCTCCTAATGGTCATATATTGGTTTATCTATTGTTTAAATAAGTTGATATGTGTATTCCATTGAAAAATATATAGAAACTATAATGCTTTTATGTAGGAGCCTTAAAGTTGCCTAAAATCATAATGTAGGGCCGTGTTTTGAAGAAAAATCTAAAGTTAGGCCCTAACCGGAAGTTGAACTTGAATGAATGAAAGTAATACCATTATTTGAGAATGTTTGTTTTCTATCAAATTAATGATTATTTATTGGTGTGTGCATATTCAACTTGATGGGGTTTCAAATAGGTCTTAGGGATGTGAAAATAACCGAAAAATTTGAAGTTTTCAAATTTTGAGTTTTTCTTCAACTTTTGTTATCCCTCACATTTGTTGGAAACTAACAACATATTTTTCAGGTACATATGACCCCTAAAGTGATAAACAAGATGAAGGATAGTACTTCAAAGAAATGGGTAGAGTCTCCCGAGCTGAGTGGTTTAGTAGTAGAATACACAAGGTAGCGACATGGAGATGTTATAGTTGAGGTGACACATAGATTCACAAGAGAAAAGACTCTCCAGGCTGCTCAGTTAGCTGCAGCCCATACAAGGATGAAGTCTACATGGATGTCACCACCACACACTCCTCCACCTAATGATAATTATGAGATGATGAGATAGAGTCTAAGTTTACTCCACAGGTTAGTGCTCAGGACCCCTAGGCTGAGGAGGAGTCCCAAGATTCATCTGATAAGGTTGAGCAGGAGTTGTTATATGTGGTGCCCCATTTTGAGGAAGGTATCGCTACTGAGAATCCTTCCCACAATGCTTCAGTACAATAGAGTCCCGCTCCTACACCTGCCCTAAATGCACCTCTTAAGGAGGGACAACAAATATGGTTTGGGGAAGGGATGTAAGATATTTGTGATATCGATACTCATATTTATTTGCTAGGAAGGCGTACTAGGTGCATTTATAAGGAGCATCAAATTGACTAATTAGGGCTAGATCAAGTACCATAGTTGGGGGTGGCATTTGATAAATAACATCTAAAGTGGATGACTAGGCCACTCAGTTTCTACAGAAACTATGGTACGAGAATTTTATGCATTTTACAGAGCTACGATGGTCCTTCTTATGTGCAGACATATAGGCCTAAATGAATTTGATAGGTGTCCATAACTTGAGCTCTCACTATTTAGAGAGGTTAGAGTAGACATATTGATAGAGACTATTCATAGAGTTATCTTTAGCCCAGATTACTTCACTCCTACAGCTATAACTGAGTATGACCATAGACTGAGGATTTTATATGATCGACATTTCATGCGGGAGGCTGAGCACCAATGTGAAAGAGTTGAGATAGCTAGGTGGATAGCTAGTTATATTTCATCACTAGGTGATACAACCCATGGATCGAGGGGCAAGCTTTGACAAAGAAGGGCCTCTTGACATTGGAGGCTAAGTTTTGGTGGTTGCTGATTAGATACGAATAATACCCACTACTTTGGATAATACCTTGACGTTTGAGGAGGTAGCACTATTTTCCTGTCTAATGATTGGTTATGATATTAATTTTGCTACTATTCTCTGGCATAAGTTATATGACAGAGCCTTTAGGGAATTGGCTAATCTTCCATTTCTTTTCCTAATTTAGAGGCTATGTGATGAGGTCGACATCCTGAGATAGAAGGTGTAGAAAAGAGGGTAGCTGAATTAGTGACTACACAAATGAGGACCATGAAAGTTCTTACACCTCTAAGCACTTCTAGGAGATCGAGATAGCAAGCAGTAGTACCACGGACCCAGTCTAAAGGCAAGATAGTTTCCATAGAGCCTACTAAGGCCCATCATAAGAATATGGATATTGGTATTGACTTTGAAATAGGGGAGCAAAGAGAGGCTTTTTATTTGATTACACAGGTCGAGGGCACTCAGGCTACTTTTTTTGTATCCCTAACTTTAACCTTAGAGATAGCGGGTATATATTAAGAGCCAACTCGCCCATCTACTTCAGCTAGTGTGTCAGGTATGATTACTATATCTAGGGTGTAGAGCTTAATAGATAGAGAAAGGGCCATAGATACTAGAATGAGGTTTATCAAGACTGTGATGACTACCCTCTATGATCAGATAAGATTCGAGGTTAGGACTAGAATTAATTATGCAAAGGCCCACTGGGAGGCCATAATGAGTACTACACCTTTTGGGCTACGTGCTTATTTTCATAGATAACTTGATGAGTTTGAGAGATATTTTATGGCCCGATATACAAAGACAATTACACTAGATGTAGACCATATGAGGGATGAGTTTGATGTGTTATGAGTAGAGGTACACTCTCATATAGAGTATTGTGTCTAAGACACTCCATTAGTTATATCCCAGGTGGTCCAAAAACTATCTATACGTGCACTGAGATAGATTGATTTTCATGTAGAGAAAGATGTAGAGGTCCCAGTAGTTGGAACCAATATAGGTCACCTGGCAGACATACAAGATCCTTATATGGCATATAGCAAGGCCGTTTAAAATGTCATTCATAATTTATTACAGACAGCATTTATTGATGAGCGGAGGATTTCTTCTATTGTTGCAGGTGACTCTACCAGTAGTGCACCGTCGCCACCACCACCTCTGCTAGCTGATATGCCCCCATTTGGGATGCATCTTATTTAGACACCTAGTGCATCCCAGTTGTGTTCTTACTTCCCTCTATTTTACTTTGTTTTAGTACATTAAGGACAGTGCACAGTTTTTTATTGGGGTGGGCATACCATGCTGCCGCAAGTTTTTGTTTTCATGCTTCTTTTCTTGTTGGCTATTGTATGGTTGTAGAATCGACTTGTGTAGGATAATGTTGTGATGTATAGAGTTTTTCTTCATATTATGTTGTTTTTGTGTAATTAAGAGATTTTGAATATTTTGGGGAAGTAATCATATTTTTATAATTTTCTTATACCCCTCCAAAAATTTGTGTTTTAGAAATATGTGAATGTGTATATATATATATATATATGTGACCTTTTTGGATCTTGTTTTTGCATTAGGGTTAGGGACATGATAATTACTTTAACAATTGCTTGAACTGGATAGGTAGTAGTTGGTGATATTGACTCTATAAAATATGTGAGTGAGGTACTAACTAGTTCTCTTTTTATGTCAATTTTAGAACTTGCCTGGTTAGTCTTGCCTAAGCTAAAGGATAGTCAGTTCAGAAAGTATCACAGGTCGTTTATGAGTTTAGTCCTCTTTTAGCATATATGACCTTCCATGTGTAAAGTATATCCCTTGATCCCTATTTTGAGCCTTGTAGCCTATTTTTCTTGTTTCACCATTGACCTTCCCATTTATAGTACAATAAACCTTCTTTGGCCCTGGTCCTCCTTTGACATTATGCACCTAAACTCATGCAAAATGCCTAAGTTGAGGGTGGCTATTATAGGGGTGCATAGAGTAAAATGGGTATGAATAAAGATAAAATAAGAGAAAAATCTAGTAGGGTTGGGTGTGGCAGAAAAAGAAAAAGAGAAAAGAAACTATTTTGAAAAAGAGTCAAAGAAAAAATAAAAGACCACACTCAACCTAAATGTGCAATAAAGAATAAAAGGTGAGAAATAAGGGTGGAATAAATAGGAAATTGGCTAGTAAGTGAGACCCCAAGGTTAGTGTAGTGCCAAGATGGCTTTGTCACTTGATCTGACCATATGTACCATACAATCCCCTAATCCTATATTACAAGTAGAGAAAAGTCTTATAGTTATCCTAACTTGACTATCCGAAAGCTAAGGTAAATAAAATAAGAGTAAGCCTATGGTATTTGACAAGCATTGATTGGAATTTCTTTTTGAGTGCAAGTGTCATTTTACCGTCCCTACATTGAGGGCCCTTAAGTCATATTACTAGCTATTATCTTATTTGGGTAGTATAACTTGTATATATGAGTGGTTATGTGTTGCTAATGTAATTGTTGTACTTTGATCCCATTGTTTCACATTGTTGTGCTTCATGTTCATACACAGTTGGTTTTGAAAAATGAGATTCGAAGTGGATGTTGTGTTTTGAGCTTTAAGCATTGACTGCCCACCTTGAATAGCTTAGTTTCTTTGAGTTAAGCATCATTTTTAATTTCATGGTGTTTTGTTTCCTTAGGACATACAAACATTCTAAGTTGAGGGTGTTGATGTGCTATAGAAATATAGCACTTTCCATGCTTAAAATGTGGAAAATATGTAAGTTTCTGAGTCTATTTTGTTAGATATGATCTGTTTTGGGTATGTTTTGAAAGAATCCATACTTTTGATGCTAAGTTCGTGAAAAGGGTGAAAAGGTGTTTTAGCCACTTTTTTTAGCAATTATGGATATTTGAGATATTTTCCAACTTGTTCGTGATCAAAGAATATTTGAGAAGTGAAAAAGAGCTTAAAAGATGACTCCTTGCACCTAAAAATCCAAACTATAGACCGCATGTAGGACCTACAGACCGAAGGTGGATAGAGCAGGTTCCAGAGGTAGAAATCCTGAGCGCTAGGCTATAGGAGTTGCATCTATAGTCTACACCTACGCCCAGTGTCAAGACTGTAGGTACTACCTATGCCATATGCCAGACCGTAGGTATAGAGAGTAGTTGGCCACGGACTAAATTTCTCTTATTTTATTTGACCTTTGGTTGTAGGGTCTTCTCTTGTAATATAAAAACCCTTTATGTACTTTTTAGTCAGAGTGACACACTTTTAATATTCATAAACATATTTTTATTTCAAGATTCATCTTTGATCTTCGAATTTTCCTATATTAATCTTGGTCAATTAATTTAGCTATGGTTGTGCTTTTTTACCCTTCTTTTTACTATGATTTCCTGAATACTTTCAACTATGAATGTTATTGATTTCTTCCCAATCATGAGAGGCTAAAATCCATATGTAGGGTTATAGAAACACTAGTAGATTAATGAAGAAGCAGAAGTGCAATCGAGGATCTGAACCAATACCATGGTATGTATTGCTTTATCTTCATTATAATATATTTCTTAAAGGGTTCACACATTTGGATGCTACCTAAATATTGTTGCTTACTCCAAAATAGGACTAGTGACTAGGAAAGGATAAAGACAATAGTAATTTGATGTTAATTATCAATCCATGCTAATCATGGAATATAGTAAATAACCATTAACTGTTATTTAATAACTAGTGTCTCAAAAGGTAATAGTTAACTGGAATTATGATAGGGGAAGTTGAAATCTTGCGACTTAAAAGGTAATAGGTGAAATCCTTCTACTCATCCAAAAGACTGCGGAAGGTACATCACTTATCAATTCTGCAAGCAAGGTATTGGGTTTGTTCAACAATGTGCGATAAGGCTACAGAGTTGAGGATATAGGGGGATACAATTCTAGTGTTAACCTTCACTAATTACAACCAAAGTCAATATAGTTACTTATTTAAGATTACTACATCAAAAAACCCCATTTAATTTTTTTGTTTTGCCCGTCGACTACAACTACTGAGATCTGCAAACCACGTGTTCACTTAGGATTCGACCCTAACCTATGTTGGGTTACTTTATTATGATAATGATCATATTATCATCTAATAAGAGATGTTGTTTGGACGTCGGTCAGCCACCTTATACAAGATTTGTGTTAGATCTTGTAATCTTCTATATGCATGTTATACCCTTTAAATTCTCATTTTGGACTTTGATAAGATTAGATTCATGATACTTATAATTGTTTGGTACTTAGGAATGGGAGTTAATTCCCAGCCAAGTCTAGTTGTTATTTGATATTAAGTTCTTTTTAAGTTCGACAATTTATATGGTATTAAAGATATGAGTTCTAATTCATGTCCAAAAAATAATGATGATGATGATGCTATTTAGTTTTGAGTGCGACTTTGAGAGTTAATTATGATAAGATACGGTATTGATGGATTAATGTTTATATCTTGATATTTTTGATAAATCTAGGAAACTTCGATAATCTACCTTCCTTTGATTACACCCTACAAGCTTATAGGGGCGCATTTAGTTACTTACTTTTGAGTACTTACTGTCTTATGGGGGAAAGTCTTGTAGTATTAATTATGCCTTTTTTGATATTATGCATATTTTGGATATTAAATTACAGTGTTGGTGCTAATTCCATGATTTTCTATTTACCTTGACTTAGCTTATTTATCTTGTATCAATATCGTATTTATATCATGATTTAGCTCAATCAACTGATGATGCCAACTGAGTATGTAATAAACCTTTAGGTCAATTCTAATATTTCTACTTATCTTGCTATTAGGGCTTCTTCATAGCTTACTTATGTCATTTATGATGTGCTGAGACTGATAAGTTATGTACCTACTTATGTCCTTATGTCCCTTTGGTGAATTTTTTTAGCTATGTCTTGATTGTGGCTTGGTATGATTCTTCTTGGATATGTCAAATTTTAATGCTAAAGTCAATTTGTGTAGCTAAAATTGGCATAGCCTTATTGGATTAGTTGTTGATTTGATGCCTTGGAATGGTGATTTGGAAGTTATGATAAATTTAGAGTATGGATGCCTACCTGTTTTAAGGCTTGATATGTGTAGTTGAGATTGAGTAATTCATGTAGGGTGTTGAGATTTCATCTTAGAGTTATGGAGCTGAGTGCAGCTTTTGTCTTTAGATTTTCCTTAGTTTGGATTTTTTGTATAGGATGGATGGTCCTTCTATGTGGTTGCCTATTTTATTTTGTCGACTTCAGATAGGTTATGGTTGCTAAGTCTTCAGATGATAGCACATTGACCCATTATTGGTTCGTTTAGATTTGGCCTCAAGTTTCCAGTTTTCTTTGGGAATTTTAGATGATATACTCTGTGCAAGAAATAGGCTTGAGTTGGATTCAATATGATTTCTGTAATACCCTGAACATTCCTTAAGCCTAAATCTGTCTTTCCGAATGGATATATATCACTTCTGAAGTGATTGATGTTTAAACCATGTTGTATTTCTCTAATTTATACTTTCCATCATGTCGAGCATTGAATAATCTTTCCATCGATATCAATTTCATCAAGATCTGACATCGGACGAAGAAGTTATGGCTGTTTTACTAAACAGTATCAGAACGCCCAGGTTTGATGGGAGACTTGATGGACCGTCAGGTCCCTGATGGCCCGTCAAGTGTCCCGTCAATCCAAGGCAGTAACCTTATTTTTGGGCTATCGTGTTACGGCCTGGTTGGTGGACCGTGACAAAGTTGACTGACCGTCAAGGTGTCTGTCAGATCGAGACAGAATGTCTCATTTCTGGCCCTCAAGTAACGGACGACTTGGTGGACCGTCACTTTTCTGACGGACCGTCAGGTCAACCATCACTTTGGGGAAGAACATTTCAGTTTTGGTGTTCGAGTGACGGATGACTTGGTGGACCGTCAGTCCCCTTGACGGACCGTCAGATCTACCGTCATAGGCCCCGATCAGCAAATTTCAGCATTTTTCAAAAGGGCATCTTTGTCATTTCTGCTCCTTGTGGCCTTATTTATATATCTATGTAGAGATGAAAAGATCATTTTCTCTCCAATTTTCTTTCAAGAATTCTCTAGAAACCTTGGGTTTCTTCCAAACCCAAAAATCAAATCATCTCCAAGAAATTCAATAAATCTCCCATAAATTTCTTCAAGTTGTTCAAGAACTAAGTCCCTCAAGTTAAAAGCAACACGGGCTTGATCTAAAAGTGTGAGAAAAAAGTTTCAAGCAAGTTTCTATATCTTCAAAATCAAAATTTAAGGTATGTGGGGTTTGAACAAGAACACTCCTTTCGTTCTTGTGCCCAAAGATTTACTTTCTATTATTGATTTGCATGATATTGCAAGTGAGTTTACACCCAAATTTCTCTATTAATGATTTATGAGATTTAAGTTGAATAAGTTTGATATTTATGATTAGTTCACCATCATGTTTCCTAAATTAAGGGTTTATTCCATGAGCTATATATTAACATTATGTATTGATGATTTCTATGCAATTTAACTCAAGTGCCGTGAGTTGAATATTCTTAATATGAATTTATGATTTTTGAATGATTTGAGACAAGTGTTATGAGTTATGTCTCTCCATGAGAGATTAAACTATTGAATGTATATTGACATATGAACTTGAGAGTCAAGAATGAGTCTTGTGATGTTTTTATGAAGTTTTTGATATTTGAAATGATTTGATAAACAAATGTACTTGATATTAAGAAAGCTTGTGTTGAGTTGAGTCGAATTAGGAATCCACAAGATGTTTATGATTTTCAGATGATATATATATTCATGTTTTGATGTTTATAATAAAATCATGAATTGATATTGATTGAGGTGGATTTCTTAACGTGTTCTGAGCTGAGTATAGAAGGAGTTTTTAGCACCGAGCGAAAAATTTGGTATTTTCCAAAAACTACGTGCCACCATAGGATTGATGTTGATAATTATTGGCCAAAGGTCGAGTATAAGATTGTGAAGATGAAATTGAGGTTGTACTCCCTAGCAAAAGTACAACACCTCTACAAATGTGGGGTTCTCTCCTTAGGAGGGCAAAACGTTCGACTCCATGTGGCTCACATGGTGTAGTTATGTCGGTTATAAGAAACTCCCATGTCCATAATGAGTTAAGTCTCTTGAGATACTGAGTCACTCTAAGTCATGAGTTAAAGAGTTTGAGTTGAGATAAATGATTTACGAGATTTATGAAGCATGTATTACTACTGATGATTTATGAGAAAAATGTTTCAGATAATTCAAGCAAAGAGAATTATTATGGTCAACATGCATGATTTTCTTATACATTGATGATATTATTTAAATGTTGCATCCACCCCTGCATACTCAGTATATTCCCAAGTACTGACCCTCATACTTTTTTGTATTCTATATTTCCTCGTAATATATGTTCAGGTGCTTAGTCTCAGCAGCGACAGTGACCTTTGAGTACCTTCCACTACACATCTGCCATTGGTAAGTCCTTATGGTTCGAGGACCTGTGTCTCCAATTTTGTCTTGTTAATACATGGTTGTTTACTTTCAGTTCAGTACGAGTCTGTTGGGGATCTGTCCCAATGGCTCCTTAGTCCTATGTAGTAAAGGCTTGGTCAGACTAGTGTACCAGTGTGTACAGAGATTTCAGTATTTTGTTTGTACAGGGCAGTATTATTTCATGTTTCAGTATGTTTATGACATGGTTATTTCTCTTTATCTTATCATGATTTATGCTATAATAAGTTTTGAAAGTGATGACAAGTTTAGAGGGTTAGCTTGAGGCCACGTGTGGCCTTGATCACCATGTGATGTCACGGGATAGGTTCTTGGGGCGTTACAAGCTTGGTATCAGAGCCTAAGGTTCAAGGAGTCCTAGGGAGTCTGACAAGCTACGTTACGTAGAGTCTTGATCATTGGTGTGTAGCGCGCCACATGTATGAGCAAGAGGCTATAGGACATTTTAGGAAAAGTTGTTTCTTTCTTTCAAGATTCTATTATGCTTATGACTGTTTCTCTCAGCGGTTAATTCGTGCTCTCTTATGACAAAAAATGCCTCGTCATAAAGCTTACAGAAACAACGAATGACCTCAACCCGTTAATCCTTTAGTTGAGATGGTGTCCCATGCCGAATTCTGGGAAACTTTCCAAGTGCTAGCCCAGGCTGTCACCACCAACGATCAAGCCAACACCCAGTCTACTGTTCCCTCTCCGCAAAGGAATAATTCTGCTGCAGCCTGGGTTTATGACTTTATACGAATGAATCCACCTGAGTTCTATGGGTCGGAAGTAGGTGAAGACCCATAAATGTATTTAGATGAAGTGAGAAAGATCACTTAGATTATGCACGTGACTGAGGAGAAGAGTGTTGAATTCGCTGCCTATCGAATAAAAAATGTTGCTTATGATTGGGTAGAGATGTGGAGGAAATGTAGAGGGGAGAATGATGCTCCTGTGACTTGGCAATTATTCCAAGATGCCTTCTTAGACAAATTCTTCCCCCCAGAGCTGAGAGAAGCAAAATTAGAAGAATTTATGAACTTGAGACAGGGCCCCATGACAGTTAAGGAGTATTCCCATAAGTTTAACTAGTTGTCTAAACATACTCCCAGTATGATGGCCGCTTCTAGAACTAGTATGAGTAAGTTCTTAGCCGGTGTATCTGGTTATATCGTGAAAGAGTGTAGATCCGCTATGCTTAACTCAGTAGATTGAAGCAGATAAAGTAAAGAAGAGAGAGAGAGAGTGAGAGGGAATAAGAGAGTTAGATCTGAACAGCAGAGGTATAGTCAGGCTAGATTTTCTGGAGGGATCCGCCCTCAGTTCCAGAGCCGTTCTTTTATGCCAGCTCCTTCATTAGCCAGTACTCCTGCATTTAGAGTTAGGCCAGAGTAGGGTAATAGGCCTACTATGTCCAGGTCCCAGGATAGTGTGAGTAACAAATCTCGTACTTCTCTATGTCCGAAGTGTGGTAGAGACCGTCTTGGTGAGTGCTTAATCGATTAGAGAGGTTGATTTGGTTGTGGTATGTTGGGCCACAAATTTAGGGATTGTCCATATGCTTGATAGAGGAGTCGTGATGTTCGTCCCCAGAATCAGACTATTAGTGCTCCAGCCCCTGTAGTTCATCCTACTCCTCTAGTACTGTAGGTGGTCAGCGCCAGAATCACTTTTATGCTATACCATCCCGCTAGGAGAAGGAAGATTCACCAGATGTTGTTACTGGTAACTCCGTGTGTTTCATTTTGATGTGTATGTGTTGATGGACCCTGGGTCAAGTCTTTCTTATGTGACTCCGTTGGTGGCTGTGAATTTTGAAATCAGTGCTGAAAAGATTTCCGAGCCTTTTCTAGTCTCTACACCAGTGGGTGAATCTGCTGTTGCTTAGGAAATATATAAGAAGTGTCCTATCACTATTCTTAATAGAGTCATGTTTGCATATTTGAGTGAGCTAGACATGGTTGATTTTGATATTATTCTTGGTATGGATTGGCTACACTCTTGTTATGCATCTATAGACTGTCGTACTCGGGTAGTCAAGTTTCAGTTTCCCAATGAGCCAGTCTTAGAGTAGTCCAACAATTCTGTATCTCCTAAAAGTCATTTCATAGCCTGTCTTAAAGCTAGGAAGTTGATTTCCAAGGGTTGTATTTATCATTTGGTTCAAGTTAGGGATACTAAGTCTGAGACTCCAACTATTCAATCTCTTAGTGTTGTTAAAGAGTTTCCTGATGTTTTTCAGAAGATCTCCCAGGGGTACCTCCCGATAGAGAGATAGAATTCGAAAGATCTTCTTCGTGATACACAGCCAATTTCTATTCCTCTATATCGTATGGCCCCCACAGAACTTAGAGAGTTTGAAAGAACAACTCAAATATCTTTTTGATAAGGGTTTTATAAGGCCCAGTGTGTCTCCCTGAGGTGCACCCATTCTATTCGTGAGAAAGAAAGATGGTTCATTGCGCATGTGCATTGACTATCGTCAGTTTAACAAGGTCAAAGTCAAGTACAAGTACCCTCTTCCTAGAATTGATGACCTATTTGATCAGCTGCAAGGTGCTAGTTATTTCTCAAAAATAGATTTGAGATCCAGTTATCACCAACTTAAAGTCAGAGAGTGTGACATTTCAAATACATCTTTCCTCACTCATTATGGTCATTTTGAATTCTTGGTCATGTCCTTCGGATTAACTAATGCCCCAGCAGCTTTTTTGGACCACATAAATCGGATGTTCAGACCATACCTGGATATGTTCGTTATTATATTCGTAGATGATATTATTGTGTACTCCTGAAGTAAGAACGACCATGCAAATCATCTCCGAATTGTTTTACAGACCCTTAGAAATCAGCGGTTGTTTGCTAAATTTAACAAGTGTGAATTTTGGCTTCGGTCAGTTGCTTTTATGGGTCACATTATTTCTTCTGAAGGTATTCGAGTTGATCCTCAGAAGGTAGAAGCTGTAAAAAATTGTCCTAGACCTATTTCCCCATCTGATATTAGGAGTTTCCTAGGCCTAGCTGACTACTACCATTGTTTGATCGAAGGTTTCTCTTCCATTGCTGCTCTTTTGACCTGGTTGACCCAAAAGAAAGTTAAATTCCAGTGGTCAGATTCTTGCGAGAAAAATTTTCAGGAACTTCAGACTCGACTCACTTCAGCCCCAGTGATAACGCTTCCTAATGGTGTAGATGATTTTATGGTATATTGTGATGCTTCCAGAGTTGGCTTGGGTTGCGTGTTGATGTAGAAGGGTAAGGTTATACCCTATACTTCCTGATAAAACCTCATGAGAAGAATTATCCAACGCATGACCTTGAGTTAGCTACCATGGTTTTTGCTTTGAAAATTTGGAGACATTAACTATACTGCGTTCATGTTGATGTCTTTACGGATCACAAGATTTTGCAGTATGTGTTTACTCAGACAGAATTCAATCTTTGGCAAAGGCGATGGTTAGAATTGCTACAGAATTATGATATGAGTGTGTTATATCACCTGGGCAAGGCCAATGTAGTAGCAGGTGCTCTTAGCAGGTCGTCCATGGCTAGTGTAGCACATGTTGAAAAAGATAAGAAGGAGTTAGCCCACAAAGTACACCGTTTGGCTAGGTTAGTTGTTAGATTACTTAACATAGCTGAGGGCAATGCTTGGGTCCCAAGTAGTTCTGAATCTTCCCTAGTTTTGGGAGTGAAAGAGAAGCAGGATATGGATTCTCGTTTGGCCGAATTAAAAGTGTTCGTTAAAGACCAAAAGGTGGAGGTTTTCTCCCAAGGGGGAGATGGTGTATTGAGATTTCAGAATAGGTTGTGTGTGCCTAATGTAGATGATCTGAGGTAGAGGATTATGGTTGAGGTGCATGGCGCGCGGTATTCTATTCATCCCAGTGCTACCAAAATATACCTCAATTTATGGGAGATTTATTGGTGGAATGGTATGAAGAAGGATATAGCGAAGTTTGTAGAGAAGTGTGCAACTTACCAGCAGGTGAAGATAGAACACTAAAGACCTGGTGGAATGATGCAAGAATTTAGTATCCCTACTTGGAAGTGGGAGGAAGTGAATATGGATTTTGTGACTGGCTTACCTCCTTCTCGCCATCATCTTGATTCAATTTGGGTTGTTGTAGACAGGTTGAATAAGTCCGCACATTTC
>NC_061121.1:172076848-172078791 GCF_002878395.1 Capsicum annuum | reverse complement strand
GTTATCATACATCTTGTTCATAAGTAGGATTTGCAAGTAAACATAGCATAATCTCATAAGAATAGTTCATGAGTATTCCAACAACATTTACGAGACACATTAACAACATAGAAGTCATTGGAATGTACGGGCATATCATGAATCCTTCACTTAGTCATAATTTAGCTATATTGCATGATTTCTAGTTCTTTAGGCATTTTATCAAACACCTTACATGCACATCTTAAGCATAGGTGAAATCATCAAATTATACATCATGAACAACCAAATTTACATGTTTCCAACTCATATGATATCATGAATTCAGAAAAATATATAATGATTCCATCTTGGGAATCACCCAATATCAACAACATGATCATCAACACCCAACAATATAGAAATCATACTTTCTAATGAAAACGAGGAAAAGAAACAAGCATCAACATGGGTATGATCATATCACCACAATCAACCAAGCTTTTGTATTTTAAAGATTGATTCTTGAACTCCACGGATGAAAGGAATCTGTGGATGAACACTACGTATACCTTAGAAGGAAGATTCTTTATGATTGACGGAGGAATTTCCTTGAAATTGGATCTTCAAGCTTAATTATGCAACCCTAGTTGTTTTTTTACTTTAGTGCTCTTGGATGATGAGATTTGAGATGAAAATAGGGTTGCAGTATGTTTAGAAGCTATATATTTCATAGGGTTAAGTTTAGGGACGTGTAAGGAGTATTTAAAGACTTAATTACCTTTAAAAAAACTCAAAACGAAGTGTTTTTGACACCTGGAATTGACTTAGGAGGTACCCAAGTGATCGCCTATGCTTGGGTTGGGTGGCGCCTAACCAATCGCCTATGTTTGGGTTGGGCGGCGCCTAACCAATCGCCTATGCTTACTGTCTCTGACGAAAATGGGCATAACTTTTCGCTCGGGTATTGGATTAAGGCGAAATTGGTATTGTTGGAACGATAATTCGATTATCTACAATTTGGTGGGTATAAATCATCCAAAATATAATATTAACATCAATTTATACTCGTTCAAAGATGACCCTTGCAAAATCAAACACTAAAACTCGATGGATTCAAAAACTCTTACCTTGTATTACCTTAAGTGACTCATATGAACATGCTTAATGAATCTTAAGCTATCCTATCACTAGGATATTCATTGTAAGTCATGTACTCAAGTATGAATCACAGAATAGGAGATTTCATACGTAGGAATACTTATTCACTTCCTAGTTTTGAAACATAGGGGGTATTATAATATCTGCCCCTTGGGAACATTCATCCTAAAATGAGAATTTACTGAGAAGGGATACAAGACAATAGAACCTAAACTAAACATGAAGAAATGAAACTTGATCTCATGACTGACATGCTAAATATACTGAATCGTGCATATTTGATGGACGGACAACTGACACATGAATGCATGACTGAGTATGAAACAGTTAATAGGTACCAAGTTTATACTGGAAACATGAACGTGAAACTGAATAAGATTATGGAGAACTGTTACCTTGAGCTTGATCTGAATTGGCGAGGAAGAGGTGAGGATACTTGGTAGGCATATCTGCTTCTACTTTCCAAGTATCTCCCTAATGAAACTGATTTCGCCAAAGAATCTTGACTAGATGGACTTCTTTGTTCCTCAATCTACGAGTTTGATAATCAAAGATTTTGACTGGAATCTCTTCATAGGAAAGGCTGTTCTGAATGTTGATGCTCTGAATAGGGACAACAACTGTTGGGTCACCTATGCACTTCTTTAGCAAAGAGACATGGAAGACTGGATGGACTGAGGCTAGATCTGAAGGCAACTCAAGCTCATAAGCTACCTTGCCAAAGTGACAAAGAACTCTGAAGGGACCGACATACCGAGGACTAAGTTTCCCTTTCTTGCCGAACCTCTTCACTCCCTTTATGGGAGAGATCTTAAGATAGACAT
>NC_061121.1:172066278-172076748 GCF_002878395.1 Capsicum annuum | reverse complement strand
CTGAATGTTGATGCTCTGAATAGGGACAACAACTGTTGGGTCACCTATGCACTTCTTTAGCAAAGAGACATGGAAGACTGGATGGACTGAGGCTAGATCTGAAGGCAACTCAAGCTCATAAGCTACCTTGCCAAAGCGACAAAGAACTCTGAAGGGACCGACATACCGAGGACTAAGTTTCCCTTTCTTGCCGAACCTCTTCACTCTCTTTATGGGAGAGATCTTAAGATAGACATAGTCATTGACCTTGAACTCGAGGTCCTTTCTACTAATATCTGCATAGGACTTCTGTCGGCTCTGGGTTGCCCGGAGTCTCTCTCTGATCAACTGAACTTACTCTAAGGCGTCGAATACTAAGTCTGGACCTATGATTGAGGCCTCACTAACTTCAAACCAACTAATCAAAGATCTATATCTCTTACCATAGAGATCTTTAAATGGAGCCATCTGAATACTAGAATGATAGCTATTATTGTATGCAAACTTAATCAAAGGCAAGTGTTCATCCCAACTTCCCTTGAAGTCAATTGCACACGCCCTTAGCATTTCTTCAAGAGTCCGAATGGTCCTCTCTTCTTGACAATCTGTTTGAGGATGAAATGTTGTGCTGAGATGGACTTGGGTACCGAGACCCTTTTGGAATGCTTTCCAAAATTGAAAAGTGAACCGGGTACCTCTATCTGAGATAATAGATAATGGAACATGGTGTAATCTGACTAACTCCCTGATATAGAGTTTGGCATAATCCTCGGCGGAATAAGAAGTGCAAACAGGAAGAAAATGAGCTGACTTGATCATTCTATCTATAATGACCCAGACTGAATCATGCTGATGACGAGTTCTAGGTAAACCCATCACAAAGTCTATGTTACCCATCACGAAGTCTATGTTAACTTCTTCCCACTTCCAAGTAGGAATGATGAACTCTTGCATGGAACCACTAGGTTTCTAATGCTCTATCATAACCTGCTGACATATAGAGCACTTAGCCACAAACTCTACAACATCTTTCTTTATCCCACTCCACCAATAGATCTCCCGCATGTCGCGGTACATCTTAGTGGCCCCTAGATGAATAGAGTATCGCGCACCATGCGCTTCTGTAAGTATTCAATGCCTCAATTCATCTACACCTGGAACACATAGACGACCCTGATAACAAAGAATGCCATCTCCCCCTTGGGAGAAAACCTTGACTTTCTAATTCTGAACTGACTCTTTCAGCTTGACAAGGCTACGATCCCTGTCTTGTTTCTCTTACACCTCAGAAACTAGAGATGACTCTGAACTACTATGAACACATACACCACTCTCTACAGAATCGCCTAAGCAAACTCCCAGTCTGGCAAGCTGATGGATCTCCTGAGCCATCTTTCTCTTACTATCCTCAATGTGAGAAATACTACCCATGGAGAGTCGACTAAGAGCATCGGCCAAAATATTAGCCTTGCTCGAATGATAAAGAACACTCATGTCGTAATCCTTCAAAAGCTCTAATCACCTTCTCTAGCAAAGATTGAGATCTTTCTGGGAAAAGACATACTAGAGGCTTTTATGGTCTGTGAAGACATCTACGTGAACTCCATAGAGATAATGCCTCCAAATCTTCAAGGCAAAAACTACCACTACTAACTCAAGATCATGAGTAGGATAATTTTTCTCATTTGGCTTTAACTGTCTGGAGGCGTAAGCTATGACCTTACTATGTTGCATGAGGACATAACCTAAACCCACTCTGGATACATCACAATAGACTACAAAATCGTCTAAACCATCTGGAATAGCTTGAACTGGAGCAGAGGTGAGTTGAGTCTTCAACCCTTGAAAGCTCTTCTCACATAAATCTAACCACTTAAACTTAATCTTCTTCTGAGTCAATCTGGACATGGGAGATGCAATAGAAGAAAATCCCTCGAAAAACCATCGAGGAAGGTGTAACATGAAAAGAAAGCACCATAGCACAAATGCATCAGTACAAATAGAGTACTTAGTATTCAAGGAAGGTAGGCTAAACATAAAAGGTTTCATGCATGAAAAACACTAACTGACTAATATGAACATGGGAGTGCAAACACACATATATAGAAATTGAGATCGTGAATACGTGATAGCATGACCTGTAAGCTAATACATTGTTTACTGATAACTTTCATGACTGATACTAAAACTGATAACATGGACGACTGTATCTGAAGTCCTGTATATACTGAAATCTAAAAAACGCGACATAGATCTAGGCACACAGCTATATTTTTTAGGTACAAGTACCCCCAGGACTTAATGGAAGGAAACCGATGCACATGACTGACTTGATCAAAAGAGTAGAGTCCATAATTTATAATATCATAAGTAGGAATCTCATACTATGCATGGTTATAAACAATGTATTGCATGGAAAGGATTTCATATCATATGGAAGTACTTGCACAATCTTAATATCGTGTTCGTCGCATAATCATATTGGTAACACATACTAATAGCGTGGAAATTCATGTGGATTACATGGTTATCATACATCTTGTTCATAAGTAGGATTTGCAAGTAAACATAGCATAATCTCATAAGAATAGTTTATGTGAATTCCAACAACATTTACAAGTCACATTAACAACATAGAAGTGATTGGAACGTAAGGGCATATCATGAATCCTTCACTTAGTCACAATTTAGCTATGTTGCATGATTTCTAGTTCCTTAAGCATTTTATCAAACACCTTACATGCACATCTTAAGCATAGGTGAAATCATCAAATTATACATCATGAACAACCAAATCTACATGTTTCCAACTCATATGATATCATGAATTCAGAAAAACATATAATGATTCCATCTTGGGAATCACCCAATATCAACAACATGATAATCAACACCCAACAATATAAAAATCATACTTTATAATGAAAAAGAGAAAAACAAACAAGCATCAACATGGGTATGATCATATCACCATAATCAACCAAGGTTTTGTATTTTAAAGAATGATTCTTGAATTCCACGGATGAAAGGAATCCGTGGATGAATACTACGCATAACTTAGAAGGAAGATTCTTCATGATTGACGGAGGAATTTCCTTGAAATCGGATCTTCAAGCTTAATTATGCAACCCTAGTTTTTTTTCTCCTTTAGCGCTCTTGGATGATGAGCTTTGAGATAAAAATAGGGTTACAGTATGTTTAGAAGCTATATATTTCATAGGGTTAAGTTTAGGGATGTGTAAGGAGTACTTAAAGACTTAATTACCTTTAAAATAACTCAAAATGGAGTGTTTTTGACACCTGGAATTGACTAAGCCAGCACACATGTGATCGTCTATGCTTGGGTTGGGCGGCGCCTAACCAATCACCTATGTTTGGGGTGGGCGGAATCTAACCAATCGCCTATGCTTACTGTCTCTCACGAAAATGGGCATAACTTTTTGCTCGGGTATTGAATTAAGGAGAAATTGGTATCGTTGGGAAGCTAATTCGATTCTATACAATTTGGTGAGTATAAATCAGCAAAAATACCATATTAACATTGAGTTATACTCGTTCAAAGATGACCCTTGTAAAATCAAACACTAAAACTTGATGGATTCAAAAACTCTTAGCTTGTATTACCTTAAGTGACTCGTATGAACATGCTTAATGCATCATAACCTATCCTATCACTAGGATATTTATTGTAAGTCATTTACTCAAGTATGAATCATAGGATAGGAGATTTCATACGTAGGAATACTTATTCACTTCCTAGTTGAGAAACATGTGGGGTATTACACACTCCTTTCGTTCTTATGTCCAAAGATTTACTTTCTATTATTGATTTACATGATATTACAAGTGGGTTTACACCCAAATTTCTCTATTGATTATTTATGAGATTTGAGTTGAATAAGTTTGATATTTATGATTTTTTCACCATCATGTTTCCTAAATTAAGGGTTTATTCCATGAGTTGTATATTAACATTATGTATTGATGATTTCTAAGCAATTTAACACAAGTGCCATGAGTTGAATATTCTTAATATGAATTTCTGATTTTTGAAGAATTAGAGACAAGTGTTATGAGTTATGTCTCTCCATGAGAAATTTAACTATTAAATGTATATTGATATAAGAACTTGAGAGTCAAGAATAAATCTTGTGATGTTTCCATGAAGTTTTTGATATTTGAAGTGATTTCATAAAAAATGTACTTGATATTAAGAAAGCTTGTGTTGAATTGAGTCGAGTTAGGAATCCACAAGATATTTATGATTTTTAGATGAGATATATATTCGTTATTTTGGTTTTTATAATAGAATTATGAGTTGATATTGATTGAGGTGGATTTCCTAATGTGTCCTGAGCTGAGTCTGGGAGGAGTATTTAGCACCGAGTGGGAAATTTGGTATTTTCCCAAAACTATGTGACACCGCAGGATTGATATTGATAATTATGGAGCAAAGGCCAAGTTTGAGATTGTGAAAATGAGATTGAGGTTGTACTCCATGGCAAGAGTACAACACCCCTACCAATGTGGGGTTCTCTCCTTAGGAGGGCAAAATATTTGACTCCATGGGGCTCACATGGTGTAGTTATATCAGTTATAAGAAACTCCCACATCCATAATGATTTAAGTCTCTTGAGTTACCGAGTCACTCTAAGTCATGAGTTAAAGAATTTGAGTTAAGATAAATGATTTATGGGATATATGAAGCATGTATTACTACTAATGATTTATGAGAAAATGTTTCAGATAATTCAAGCAAAGAGAATTATTATGGTCAGCATGCATGATTTTCTTATACATTTATGATATTATTTAAATGTTGCATCCACCCCCGCATACTCAGTACATTCCCAAGTACTGGCTCCATACTCTTTTGTATTCTATGTTTCCTTGTGATAAAGGTTCAAGTGCTCAGTCTCAGCAGCGATAGTAACCTTTGAGTACCTTCCTCTGCACTTCTGTCGTTGGTAAGTCCTCATGGTTCGAGGACCTATGTCTCCAATTTTGTATTTTTAATAGATGGTTGTTTACTTTTAGTTTAGTAAGAGTCATCTAGGGTTCTGTCCCAATGGCTCCTCATTCCTATGTAGTAAAGGCTTTGTCAGACTTGTGTACCAGCATGTACAGAGATTTCAATATTTTTGTTTGTACAGGGCAGTATTATTTCATGTTTCAGTATGTTCATGACATGGTTATTTCTCTTTATCTTAGCATGATTTGTGCTATAGTGAGTTCTGAAAGTGATGACAAGTTTAGAGGGTTAGATTGAGGCCACATATGGCCTTGAGCTCTATGTGACATCTGGGGATAGGTTCTCGGGGCGTTACAATTTCATTCTTGGTAGATGGTACATCCTAGAGCAAATTGTTCAGTGATGAGTAGTTATGCCTTGATCTTCTAGATTTTAATTTGATTACCATCAGGACTAGCTATATCATTAGCATAGATTGCTTTCCTTTATTTTTTCCATTTGTGTGCCATATAACACCTTATAACTTTATTGTAATGGTTGCCATATGGATTATCAGTAGATTAGTTTCAATTCTTTGAGTTATCTGTGATAAGATTATGCAGACAGAACTCAAGTAATTTTCCTCCTGGATTAGAGTAGATAGCAAGTATACACTGATAAAGGGAGGTTGTATTTGGATTAAGAGCAGTTGTATGACTCATGTCTTGGGTTGGTTTTCGTTCGGATGAGACTTTATTGATTTATGCAGATATCAAGGCAGTATCGGTGTGAAAAGGGTCAAATTTTCATGTATCAACCTTTTCAGTTCAGTTGGAGGCTCGTTAGTGGTTGAAGTTAAGTTTTGGATATTGGGAAGCGAAATAAGAGTGTTGGTTTTTAAAGAGATACATATGGCGACATGCCTTGCAAGTGATCTCTTTTTTTGGAGGTAATCTGGGAAGTTATGCTCGAAGCATACAGGCCCATTACCTCATCCTTTTGAACTTTTGAGATTCTTTCTATCCATTGACTTTCAAGGATGAAAGTACTTTTAGTAGTGGATATTGTAATAACCCTTCATGCCATTTCACATATATCTTCTTATATTGCTATTAGTGCTTTTCCATTGCTGCCCCAAGTCATGTATGACTTGATGGGACTAACATTTGGCTACTGGGAAAATCATTTGGTTTTTAGAACTAATTCCCTATTTGGAAGTCATTGTTTGTTCCAAATGGCCACTAAGAAAAAACTTCAGGAAAATAATCTCGAATGCAAATTTTGACTGAGCTAGCAGCTCTAGAATATTGATTTTAGGTTAGGTAGACCTTTGGTTTGGGTCCTAATACAGCTAAGCTCATTTCGATATACTAGTCAAAAAGTTGAAAATCTGGAAAAATGGGTATAGGACCATATTTGGATGAAATGACCTCGTATTTAAAATTCAACTTCACCAACACATCCTGAACTTCAAATTTACTATGGTTACATAGTTCATATGCAAAAAATTAGATTATGAATGAGTCCTGGGGCGCTGGTAGATACTTGGAAATATTCCAAGTTTTAGTTGCCATCTGTGTTGACAAAGGATATCACGATCATGGTGTGCCCTATAGCAATTTCTCTTGTATGATCGCAGCCCATTAAGGGTTATCACCGCATCTCTTCACCCTTGAGATCCAAGAACCCTAAATGTGTATGATAGCTCAAAATTGAGTTGTGTGGGGGACTTAGGATCTTGATTATCATATATTATTAAGAATTTCTTTGGCTTCATAGTAGGAATCCTTCAAATTCATGCTTGAATTTCCTAGTTTTAACCCAAAACCCCAAATTCACTTAGGGCTTGATATTAGCCCAAAGTTAGCTTTTTTTCACGTAACTCTTGAATTTTATGATTCCTTATTCATGTATGATCATTGGGTTGATCTCTGAAATGTTTTTTCGTCAGTGGAACGCACTTGGGGTTTTGGTGTCATTTTTGGACCCGAAGCACAATAGTGCAATATAGGTATCGTTAGACTCATACTGATGAGTAGATTACTATTTTAACAGTGTGATGGCATTTAGGGGATTTTGAAAAGATACACGTGTGGTGAACGATGTAAGGTTTTGTGGTTTGGCTTTGAGATAGGATCCTACCTACTTTTCTTCAAAGGTGATATGGTTTATATATCGCATGTGTATGTGAATGATAGGCTAGATTATGAGTAGACTAACTTAGTCTTGATTATTGATATTTGTGGATTAGATGGGGGTTTAGACCCATAAGGTGGTACGTCTATAACCCTTTTAGAATCCTATGGCCTTCTCCCTTGGTTGGACTAAATTATAGCATGGATAAGATATAATTCAACGTTTGGGATGTGGTTTATGTGTTAGAATCATGGTTAGTATAAATAACCTTAGCTGGGCTACTCTAGTGATCTTAAAAATGTAATTTGAGGTGAATTGACATTAATGCCCTTGTTTCTAGATGAAGTTCCTATAATAGAATTAATTATGACTTCCTTGACATCTAGAAGTTGAACTAGATACCTTAGCCTAGTTTTGGTCTTAGATTCCTTAAGCATGGAAATTAAGGATTTAAGGTGGGTTTGTCCGGCCCACTTAGGCCAGGACATGTGTTAGCCTTCATGGACTTATTTATGGATGTTAGGCATAGTTGAGACTAGTAAACCTTAGTGTAATGTTGCTTTGTGATTTGACTAATAGTGATGGTATTTTCCCCCGAATAATGACTAATGACTTGTGTCCATGAAATTTCTCATGTAAATGATACAAGGCCGTTAGATATGGTATTTCTTCTTAGATATTGTGTTGAGTCTTTAGTGATGCTATTGTATCTTAAATGTGATATCAAGCCTCTAGAGATGTTTGATTCTCTTAGATAAGATAATTGGCCTATAGAAATGATATTCCTCATATTAATGATACATGACCTTTAGGTATGAAATGCGTCAGAGATGTGATATGGCTCGTAGTTATGAGATATGCTTATTGATTCATTATGCCTCCTATATGTGACATAATTATAGATATTCTTCATAGATTACAGAGATTCTATGACTCATGAATATGCTATGGCCTATGGTTATGGGATAATTTATATAAATATGATTATTGATATAAGTTTTAGACACGTATGTGGGCCTAAGTTCCAGATTTGTATGTGGGCCTAAGGTCATGTTTACAATGTTATGATTATTCCAAACACATTATTGGGCCAAATGCCTTGTTATGATATTGATTTGATATCCGGGAAGTAATTATCCTTGTAAATGATACGGCTATTGTTTATGAAAATATGTATATATATATGTGTGTGTGTGTATTTATACGCATTTCTTAGTATAGGACGGAGGAAGATGTGGTATGATGTTTATGATTCCAATTTTTGTATACTAGTGATGGAATGTATAGATTAGGTACATTCATCCTCGTTGCATCGATGGTTGAAACGATTCTGCTTAGATTATAATAATATTATGGTTGCCATTAACTGAGGGTGAAAGCCAACTTTCTACTTTAATAATGGATTTCTTCATAACAATAAATGCCTATCTTTAATGAGTAACTTATAGGTAAAAAAGGTTATTAATGATATTTTCAAGACTTGATCGAGATAAGTTTCAGCCTATGATTTGATACTACTAATTACTCTGGTCGTGAAAGATGCCAACCATTTCTATGCATTTATAATGATTTAGAACTGAAGATAACTCCGGGCAATGGATTTACGAACTTACACTCTTTTAGCTATGGCTTAACTTCGTGGCCCTATTATATATACATACTTATTGATAATGTGATAGTGATGACGAGCAACAAATTATGGAAATAAAATCTACCTAACTTCTCTTTCATGATTATTTACCTTAGACCTCGAGGGGCTTGAACTTTACCTTAGCCCTTGTGGGGCTCGCTCTCTATTACTAGCATAGATTTTTATAATATTATAATATGATAATATGATGATACCCTTCAAGGGTAGAGTATATTATGATGACATGATGATACCAGACAAGACCGGAGGATATTATGATAACATGATGATAACTGAAAAGGCCGGAGAATATAATGATGATATGATAATACTCGGTAAGGGCAGAAGATAATATGATGATATGATGGTACACGACAAGGCCAGAGGATATTATGATGATGTGATGATGACCAGCAAGGCCAGAGGATACTACTATGATGTGACGATAACCGAAGAGGCCAGGATATTATTATGATGATGATGGTTATGATAATGATGATGGTTATGGTATATGAATTCTATTGCACTAATTCTTACATGCATATCGCCTATCGCCAGTATGTGCCTGTGTCTATCAGTCAATTGTAAAGATATGGGTGATTATTATGTCTTCTATTATTGTATGTTGATTGAACCTTCCGAGCCTAGGGTAGTGAGGGTACACATAGGCTCGGCTAGGTATTTGTTGTTCGGAATAGCCAATTACTTATGTTATTATTGATATCATTATCATTATTATTATGATCACTATTATGTCTAGTTATGACATATTTGTCATTGATTTAGTATCGAGATTTGATGTAAGATTCTGACCTCTTCGATCTTACAATTTTATTATTTTGCATGATTAAATCAAAGATGAGGTATATATATTCGAAACCTGAGCATGTTAGTATTAAAGCCTAATAGGATTATAATGATGCCTTAAAATAAAGATATGATGATTTAGTTTCTGCTTTGAGTTGACCTTATATCTATATGTGTGTGTATTTAGCTATATGTATCTATGGTATTATCGTATATCTATTCCTTCTTTTGTTCAAATTGTATATTAATTTCTTGGCCTTGTATATTTCTATATATCTTTCTTTCATCCTTTAGTTGTATATTGGCTAGGGATTTATGATATAGTGTTTATATTCCTATGTATGGTTGGAATAAGATAGTGTACCCATATTATTTCACTGGTCTCCTCAAATGTTAAGTCTCTTGGACATGAATAGGATAGGTTATCCTTGTTATCTCATTGGTTTTCTTATGTGGTTGTTGAATATTGGGTGTATTTCCTATTCTTCTTATATGTTATATATATCTTCTTTATCTTTGGATTTCAGTTGGTAGTTGCCAAATGAGAACCATTTATTTGGTGCTCAAACTACACATGCTGCTTAAAGATCATATGTACGAGTTAGCACCATTGATGTATGAGTCATGTGAAGCAACCACTATTCGGAGACTTTGATTGAGCTCCTAAAGTTTGAAGTATTTCTTATCTCTCTCTTATGTATTAGACTAGTCTTCATGTTGTATTTGGAGATAAGTTGTATTAGTGTAATCTATTTCATCTATTCTACTTTTGTACACTTATTATATTAGAAGCTCTTGTATTGATAATGCCAGTTTTTGTAATTATATTATGTAATTGTTTCTTTATTTTATCTATTCCCTAATTCTTTTCTTATATATTTGGTAGTCCGTTACTAGTTGTTCCAAACTATGGGTTTGGCTTGCCTGATAGTGGGTTATATAGGTGCCATCATGACCTTAGAAATTG
>NC_061121.1:172030298-172063278 GCF_002878395.1 Capsicum annuum | reverse complement strand
TTCTCAAGAAAAAGATGCTAGCTGAATTGCTAAAATTCTTGTGTCTTCTCCATAGATTGGCTAGTATCTACTGCAGATAGTGAAGCTCCCAACCACTCGCTTCCTTGAAAATTTGGAAAAATACTCTCCCGATACTGTCCTCCACAAAAATAACAAGAATTATTATCACTCAACCACCTTCTAACCCAGGTTGATATATCATGAAGTGTGTTAGAAAATTAAATATAAATAAAAAAGGAGCAATAATAAACTATGCATAACACAATATAGATAAACTAAAAATAAGATAGTTTCCTAGTTACAAGCTGGCAATGGAGCCAAAAACTTATTGCGCCCAAGCGCACATGCAAGTGTACGTGGTCTCACCAAGTAATATAGTGGCCTTTTATAGGCCAAGTATCGATACCTCAGAGATTTTATTTAACAACAATCTAATTCAAGTTCAACTATTAAGAGTAAATTGGTACACAGGGAACCAAAAAAGTTTGGAAGTTATAACTAACTGTAAGCTAAAACAAAGAGGTAAACTAAATTGCTTGGACAATCAATGGAGAGAAACACAGGGTTAAGGCACCTCAAACAATCATACTACATTATGGACTTCATTGTCAGGTTAAATATTCTTGATATTAATTCATGGGGTTTATTTTATGATCATGGCCTTTTGAGGCTCAAATCACCTATATAACCTAGCCCCACTACTATGTCGTTGAGCGAAGATGTGAGAACTAAGTTAAATAAATTAATATTTCATCCTATAAGTGAACCAAATCAGGAACTTAGGTAACTTTCTATCCTAAATTCGAATTATAGTTTTATTCAATTAGAAGATTACAATCTTATTCTATCTATCCCACATTCTATCCTCTTTTTCCTTCCCTCGGGTTCACAAAATGATTATGTATGTATTTTAAAGGTCATGAATCCTTAAAATAGAGATAAAAAGGATAAATAGACAACCAACAATGATAAACAACCACAACCAAATCAATTCACAGCAATAAAAATCATGTTCTTGGCCTTAACCCCGAAAAATGGTGTTTACATGATCATGGATGTAACAGTAACAATGAATGAATACATGTTAAAATCCATAAAAAAAAATTAATTGAATAAAAACCTTAATTTAATTTTTCTCCATCACTCTTATATTCCCAAGGTCGTCCATGGTGTGTAACATAATTTTTAAGGTTCTATTTATAGGAGGACACAAGCTGCTGATTTTGACATATATCTGTGGTGCACCATTATCATGTTTTGAAACTTGAATTGAATTCCTAGGATTTATCCAACTATGTGTCATACCCCTAAACTGGTGACTGTGGTCCTTGGCATGCCAATGACTCCAAAACATCCGTTTTTGCTCAAATCTTGTTTCACATGGTTGTCCATCCTTTCCAAGCCTTGTGGTGTTGTTTAAACTTGATTTACAGAATTTTTGTAATCCATATATCATAATTATAAACTCATAAATAGTCCTATAAAATGAAAAACACATATTAGATCCCACAACGACATACAATTCAAGACGATGAACTAGAATTTTAAGCCAAGAACTTGTTTTGTCCTTTTGATCTTTAACTTATTGTTTTGTCTCTACTTGTTTTGATTGAACCTCAAACACTATAATCAAGTCATTCCACACGTAATTATAGAATCATACCCTTAGTAACTCATTACGTACACTATAATCTATCGAGATCAACTAGAACAACACATAGCTCAAGCTAGTAATACTAGTTTTCTCGTTTAAACTCTAAGTGACCAAATTGATTCCAAACTTGTTTGAAAAATACCTTACACATTTTTATCAAGTATTTCAACATGTATATTCCCAATTATACAAATATTTACTCATTAATCATAATACAAGTCCTCAAAACAACATATAATAAGCCAGGATAGCAATACTGAGGTGTATAAATCCACCTCAGATCTCTCTTCTATCTATTAATAAAGCCCTTTTATCATCATGACTTTACTTATATCAGCTAGGTCAAGATCTAATAGATTATGTATTTTAGAGTATTCATTAGAAGAATTGGTTCTCACCTGACTAGATTCTCTTAATGCCATGAAGCATCAATCTCCAATGTCGTCATTTTCATTTTTAGATTGTCCTTCATCACCATAAAAATTGAAAGTTTTTTGACTTACTTTGGAGGTTCATATTCTAGCTTCTAGACGATCATAAGAAATATGACATTCTTACCATAATTATGGCACTTACTTTAATGCCAATTGTAGTCAACATTTATCTTTCCTTATGATTAATTTGGTTTTCCCCTTATTTTATTTTTGGCTTTTAAGTTTCAACAACTGTCATGGTGATGAAGGAAATTTCATATTCATCAAGGAATCATCTTCCTCTTTATTTGTAACTTTAAAAGCCACAAATTTCTTCTTTTTATCTTGAAGTTGATCCTTCTTATTAAAAAGAGCTTTTTCAAAAGCAATATGATATCTTATAACATTATCATAGGTCATATTATTTAAGTTCATACTTTAAATAACCACAATCTTAGAGAGCCATAGAGGAGGCAATACTCTAAAAACCCTAGTGATCTGGTTTGCTACATGATATGTTTTTCTTACAGCTTTGATTTCACCAATAATTTTGCCAAATTTGGCAAATGTTTCTTCTATGGACTCTCCATTTTTCATCTTGAAAATTTGATAGTCAGGCATAAAAAAAATTACAATTGTTTGTTTGACCTTCTTAGTTCCCTCATAGGTAACTTTTAATTTATCCCATATTTCCTTAGAAGTTTCACAGCATGAGATCTTTTAATATTCTTCACCTTTGAGAGTATTGTATAGCATATTTTTAACTTTTTTATTGATCTGAATAATTTCCATTTTTTCATCAATGTAGTCCTCCAAAGGTGGAATGTTATTAGTAGATACTTGACTATTCTCTAATTTCTTTACATCCTTGTCTTTGTTGGTAGGGACAAGTGAAATATCACCAAGATTGATCATCTTCTATACTTTGAAATCATAGGACTTAAATGTCTGTTTCAATCCTTATTTTACAATGAATAAAATGTTTTTCGTTAAAATAAATAGGTCTAGTTTGAGATGTTCCTTTTGAGAATAGAGCTCCTGTTACACCCCAAAAAAACCATGAATTTATATAGGCACTTCCTATGTGTTTAATGGTGATTTCTAAAGTGACTTATGATAAGGAATGATAACGGAACCATTAGGAAGTGTTTTAGAAATTTTGGAACGCATTTTGAAACTATTCGAGACCGTGAAATAGTAAGGGCCCATATTAAGGGTGTACCACAGAGGAAAGGAACACCATTATGTTGAAATCATTTACGATTCTCGATAAGAGAATAAGATGCACGATAAGGGCATGCCATGCTCTTTGAGTGGCGTGATAAGGGTGTGCCATACCAAAGGGCATAGGAACACCAATTTCATTTCTCTAAGCTTGGGTCAAGGGCTTTTTATTCTTTTACATATTAAAATACATTCAAAAAATATTAAACACAATACCCACCCACCTAAAGAAGAGTTTAGAGCTTCTTTTATTCTTTTATTCTCTTCTCCTAAAATCGTCAAGAACACAAAAGAAGAACTTTACACCAAAAATTCAAGCTTCCAAGGTTTCAACTAAAGTTTCCCTTTAGCAACTAACTAAGTCCTGGTATGTGGGGTTTGTACAAGGATATTCTTCCGTCCTTGTGCCAAAAGTTCAATTTTTAATTGATTTTGAAGAAACTGGCTTACTGGGGTTTATACCTACTTTTCTTATACTTTGAGATTTTGATGCTTTCTCTTGAATTAAACATTATTTTTCAAATTATTTTATGTTTGCTTGTATTTTATCAATGAAAAATGATCGTAAGTATTGAGTTTGATATCTTTATATGAAGCTACTATGAGATGATAAATAATTTAAAGTTTAAGCATAAGTTACTAAGTTTACAATAAGTTCAAGCTTATTAGTTAAAGTTAAAAGCATTACAGCATAATTAAAGTTCCAATTTTGATCTCATGATCTCAAATAAGATACAAAATCCAAAAGTTTCCTTATGACTATGATTTAAGTAAGATAAGCATAGTTAGTTTTCAGTTTATAAACACATATGCTATTTTAAGGTAGATTTCGTAAGTATGAGCATATATGTATATAATTTAGGAGTAGTATTTAGCACTGAAAGGAGAATATGGGTTTAGCGCATCTATTTCTCAAAAACTACGTGCCACTATAGGTTTAAGGGACAACTCCCGAGATTGTTTCCTCACCTCTAATGGGCTAAGTTAGTGATTACTCTAAGTAAAGGTTCTAATTTGATAAAAAAGGTAGACCAACTTTCCTTAACGTGGGTAAGACATTGGACATATGCTAGCTCACATGGTTTATGTTAGTTATAAGAATCTCCCATAAATAAAACAAAAGTAATGATTTTAGAACCTAAGTGTAATAACTCACAAGCCTTTTTCAGATGTTATTTTATGATTTAGGCTCATGTTATTTATGCTATCAATTTTATTTATAATCAAAGTTAGTCTATCAACACTTAGCATGCATGTTTTTAAACTTAAGATGTTTATTAGATTTTACTTATTGCATTCATCCTCACATACTCAGTACATTCTAGAAGTATTGACCACATATATGTCTATGTGCTATATTGTTTTATACTGAATGATCTGGCATTTGTCCCCAGTAGCTTGGATAGCCACGATCACCACTTTTTATATTCAGATAGTTAGTGAGGCCTAATAGGCTGAGGTCCAAATTCATGATGGTTATAGATACTTATTTTACTTATTCATCTTTCAGTTTGAGTCAACTAGCGTTTGTACCAATGGCTTTTTAGTTTTACTTAGAGGCTTGTCAAGAATAGTAAAACTATTTGTTTCTTTCAAGATTTTTCATAAATTTGAAAGTTATTAAGTAATGATATTTGTTTTATTATTCATATATTTGAACTCAGTTATAAGATTCCTTCTGTTTTGCTCATATTTCATGGTTATGCAGTAAAGTTTAAAGCTTAATAGGTATCATGGGTATGTTATGGACACTTATAGTCCCAAGCACCATGTAACCTCCACGGGGTACATTTAGGGTGTTGCAAACTTGGTACCAGAGCCTAAGGTTTTAAAAAGTCCTAGGGAGTCTGACAAGATACATAGCGTAGAGTCTTGAACATGGGTGTGAGGAGCACCACAATTATGAGGAAGAGACTATAGGATGTATTAAAGATCATCCCTTATTTCATAATATCTATGTTGCTTTAAAGTTATCTCTATTTTCTTTAATTCATGCTTTTACATGACAGAGAATGCCTCCTCATAAATCTTACATATGTAAAAATGGGGATCAGCCAGTCCCACGACCACCAACAGACACTCTAAATAAAAATATCTCTCATGATGAGTTTTGAGATCCTTTCCAAGTTTTAGCTCGAGCTGTGAATGCTAATGCTTTGGGTAATCATCTAGAAGTATTCCCACTTCAGTAGAATGGTAACTTATCTACAACCAAAGTTTGAGATTTTATGAGGATGAGCAAGAGATGATCTTATAGTCTTTAGTAACATGCATAATATGTGTGTTCTTATCCTTCAATTGATAAGAAGACAATTCCACACTTTTCTCTTTAGTAACATGCATAATATGTGTGATCTTATTCACCTTATCAATGACAAACTGAGGAGACTATAGGATGTATTAAAGATCATCCCTTATTTCAAGAGCAAGAGAGCTCCCCATATGTAGTCACTGGTATGCTTTATATCTTTAACCTTAATATGTATGCGTTTTTAGATTTGGGGTCAAATCCTTCTTTTCTGACTCTATTTACTGTGGTGAATTTTGGAATAACTCCCGAGGGTCTTTCTGAACCCTTCTCAGTCTCTAATCCTGTGGGTAAGTCAGTTGTCTCTAAAAGAATATACATAAAGTACCCTATTATCATCCTCTATAAGTTCACATTAGCAGATTTAATAGAGCTAGAGATGATAGATTTCAATGTTATTCTTGGATTGGCTCCATTCATTATATGCATCCATTTATTGTCACACGTGAGTGATAAAGTTTTAGTTTCCTAATAAGTCAGTCCTCATGTGTGAAGGTAGTTCAGAATCTCCCAAAATTCATTTTATCTCTTATCTTAAGGACAAAAATTTAATATCAAAAGGGTATCTTTACCACTTAGTTCGAGTTAAAGATAATAAATTTAAAGCCCCAACCATACAATCTCTTCTCTTAAGGTAAAATAGTTAATATCAAATGGTTGTGTTTGCCACTTAGTTCGAATAAAAGATACTTAGTCTAAAGCCTAAACCCTTCAGTTTGTCCATTTAGTCAATGAATTTCTAGAAGTCTTTGTAAAGGATCTTCTCGGGGTACCTCCGGATAAAAAATAGTGTTTGGGATAGATATCCTTCTCGATACCTAACCTATCTTTGTTACTCCATACCATATTTCACTGGTTGATATTAAAAATCAGAAAGAGAAGCTCAAGGACCTTTTGTACAAGGGGTTCATTAGGCCTAATGTTTTTTCATAGAGTGCTCCAATTCTATTTGTGTGTAACAAGGATGGCACTCGTAAAATGTGTATAACAGACAGTTGAACAAGTTCACCATCAAGAATAAGTATCCTATCCCCAGAATTGCTTAGCTTCAGGTCACCGTATGTTTTTAAAGATAATCTAAACTTGACTTATCATCGGTTGAAGGTTAAAGAGTGTGACATCCCAAAGACTGCTTTTAGAACCCGATAGATCACTTTGAGTTTGTCGTTTGTCTTTCGACTAACAAATGTTCCTATAGCCTTTATGGATTTAATGAATAGGGTCTTCAAGAGGTACTTGCACATGTTTTCCATTATTGTGCACATAAGACATACTTTAATATTCTTAAAGTGAGGAGAAGCATACAGACTATTTGAGAACAATATTGTAGACCCTTAAGGATCATCAGCTTTATGCACACTTTAGTAAGTGTGAATTTGGTTGGTGTCTGTTACCTTTTTAGGTCATGTGATTTTAGGTTACAATATTTATGTAATGACCTGAGACTACCCCTAGTCTAACACAGTGCTTAGAACCACAAGTGATCATAAGTTAACCCATTATACTTGCATAACTCGTGAACAATTCAATAAGTTTAAGAAGGGATGTCTTTTCTAAATATGGTCAATATAAAACTATATTAAAATGATTACAACTCTGGTTATACAAAACAAAACTAAAATCAAATACATCAACTCTATGGACTGTCTATGAAGCCTCTACTAATACTGACTATAGGTAGTAGGGACATGACCCCCAGCTATCCATATTCAATAAAACTAAATAAATAAAAAAAATATGCAACTCAAACTATGATTGACTTGAGCCATCAAAGAAAAAGAACGCATCACCTACTGACGAGAAGGTGTACACTGTTTGATTATGATGTGTGGGCTACAACTGTTACCTACATTATGAGACAATGTAGCACTTATACATATATGTGAGTCAGTACTTTTGGAATGTACTGAGTATGTGGGATGAATGCATAAGTAAAACAATAACTAAATATACTCATAGACTTTTAAATAATGCAAGCTAAGTGTAGATGACTCATATTGAGCTTGAATAAAACAAAGGTTGTAAAATCATAAACATGAGTAATGAAGCATAAGTATAAACTTTGTGAGCCATAACACTAAGTTCTAAAATTTTACTATTTATTCTTCCATTTGGGAAGTTCTTCTAACTGAAATAAACCATGTGAGCTATCACGGACTCCAACGTCTTACCCACATTGAGGAGAATTGTTCTACCCTATCCATCGAAATAGAACTTTAGTTTTTATTTGCTTCTAAAGGAGAAATATAATAGATGTCGTGAATTATCAACAGGGACTCAAAAGCTACCAACCTTCTGTTTAATTATTGATATCATAACAGGATTAATCTACCTAAGATAACATCCTATTGGAAATAGATAAGTCACTAAGTTTGAGAGAAGTAGATAATAAATTGTCTGGTGAGGTCAAGAGATAAGTCAGAAAGTATCATAGTCAAGAATAGTCTGCTGTTCTACGTACTTCAAGAATCCCAATCATTACTTAGTATCTGTAAAATCCCAAAAACCATGGTGAACATAACTCTGGTTTCCCATTTATCTTGATTACAAACACTAAAGTATTGAAAGTGATATTTGACTTCCTATGAAACTTAAACCCCCATCTTTCGAAAACAGTAAACTATCAGTAAAGCATTTTGTAAACAAATCAAAGTTCACACCCTATTCCCTGTGGGATTTGACCCCAACCTAGTTGGGTTTTATATTAACAACGATCGCTTACACCCATTCAAGAGTGTAATTTGAGTGTTATCAAAAATGGCGTTGCTGCTGGGGAATATGGTTATAGACTAAAAGTTTGTACCTGAAAATTTGCTGATAGTTAAGTTTCCTTGATTTACATTTATTTGTTGTTTTTGTTTATTGTAGGTACTGTGTTGTTTATGCCAAACACAAGAAGTTATGGAGAACCACTATTACCAATCAATCTGGAACCTCAACTGATAGGAAGAATAGCTGAACAATAGAAAGCAGAAAGACTAGCTACTTTGGCCAGGGCTCAGGTGAATGTGCAAAATTTGGGTCAACAAGCACGTCACCAGAACCCTGATGATGAAGACTTGGGTGATGAGGAATTGTTGAATCCTCAAAACCCAAGGCAAGTTATGCAAGTTGCTGCACCAGTGCAGCAAAACGTCAATAGAAATCATCCAGTCCAAGGAAGATATGGCCAATATCCTATACAATATAAAGCTGATAAAGAAGATGAAGGGATGGACGGAGCTGGTGCAACGGGTTTTATAATTCCTCCACCATTGTCCCCAGGTGCAAAATTCAGCATAACAAGTACCATGATCCAAATCCTCAATCTGAAGGGGTTATTTGGAGGCTTGCCTGGGGATGATCTGAATATGCATTTGGTGAACTTCATCACCATTTGCAAATCCTTTGTCAATTCGGGAGTGAGCTAGAATACGATCAAGTTGAGATTGTTTCCTTTGTCTCTGTCTGGAAGCAACAATGTGGTTGAATGAGTTAGAGCCTGATTCTATAACCAACTGGAGATAGTTGAAACATGCGTTCCTAGAACGATTCTTTCCACCCTCTAAGAGAGTATAGTTGAGGGATGAAATTAGCAACTTCAGACAGCTTCCGACTGAAGCACTGCATGAAACCTGGGAAAGATTTAAAAAAAAACTTGCACAATGTCTGAACCATAATATGATGGACCTGCACTTGATGGAGACTTTGTACAAAGCTTTCAACTCTATCACGAAGCCTATTGTTGGCAATGCTGCAAGTGGTTCGTTCATTGACCTCTCTTTTCTAGATGCGTCTGACATGCTGAATAGAATGACCAAACAGAGTTGGGCTTGGCACACTAGAGATTCTGTAGTGGTTAGCCCGACTGTTCCTGGTGGTATTACTCTGGAGCAGCATAAAATAGATAAGGAGTGAGATTAGGACATGGCCCATTTGAATATGCAGATAGACTTGTTGGCCAAGCACTTGCTTTCCAACAAGACAGAAATGGTTAAGGTTGTAGAATCTTAGGGTACTGTGACTACAGGTGCTGATGCTGAGGAAAATTATGTGAGTAATTAGGGGAGTTTCTGAGGCAATAACCAAGGGAACCAAGGTCGGACTTTCTATGGCAAGCCTAATTATAAAGATAGGGAGCAGGGATATTAGAGAAATACTAATGACAAAAGTAGTTTGTTTATTCCTCCTGGAAGTTGGGATGTTGCAACGACTAATTCTAGTAAGATGTCCATGGAGGACATGATGGAAAAGCTATTGAAGGGAGTTGAAGATACCAACTCGGGGGTAACTACTATGAAAAGCAAATTTTCTACCCTCAGTCAGTTGGTTAGCTCATACTCTACTTCTATTAATTAGTTGGAGAAATAGATGAGCCAACTGTTGCTACTCTGAACCAGAGAAAAACTGGTACTTTGCCTAGTGATACAGTTCAGAACCCACAAACTGATGGCTCTTGTTTGGTGATTACCACTCGGAGTGGAAAGATATTATCTGGCCCTTCTATGGGAAAAGTTGTAAAGAAGGAGGTAAATATTGATGTATTAGAAGGAAGCAATCCAGTAGAGTCTGAGAAGATAGATGGTTTTGTTGATATTTCAGAGAAAGAAGACAAAAAGAAAAGGGAAGTGGTATTGAAAGAAATGCCATGACCACTACCTCCCTTTCCTCATTGATTTAAGAAGAAAGCAGATAACGAAAAATTTAGCAAGTTCATAGCAATAATGAAACAACTGACAGTGAATGTGCCATTGATAGAGGCACTTGAGAAAATACCAAACTATGCTAAATTTATGAAGTAATTTCTAACAAATAAGCGGAAGGTAAGTTGTGAGCTAGTGGACAAAATCCACCACTGTAGCACTATTTCTTCACAATCCTTAGTGAAAAAAAAGCCTGACCCTGGAGCATTTACCATACCGTGCATAGTTGGGTCCATAAAGTTTATCAAAGCTTTATGTAACTTAGGAGCAAGTATTAATCTGATTCCCCTTGATATATACAAGAAACTTGGACTAGGGGAACTTAACCCCACAATGATGTGTCTTGTAATGGCAGACAGGTCGGTGAAATGACTAGTTGGTATATTACACGATATGCCGGTGAAAGTAGATGACTTTATTCTGCCTGCAGACTTTGTGATATTGGAATGTGATGTTGATTTTGAGGTACCCATCATCTTGGGTAGACCATTATTAGCCACGAGAAGAGTGTTAGTTGATATGGAGCTTAATGAGCTAAAGTTCAGGTATGGAAAAAAAGAGGCCAGATTTAAAATGCATCCTCCTATGAAGCAGTTGGAGGAGATAAATATATTTTTGGGCATCAATGTATTCCAAGAAGATGGTATTGAGGTAGTGGTACGGCATCTTGATGAAGTCTAAGTAGTTGAGATAACCCATTCGAGCCGCGACATTAAATTAGGCGCTGTTTGGGAGGTAACCCAATGTTTTAATTTTATTGCACTTGTGTTTTTAATATTTGTAGCTAAGAGTTATACAAAGGAGGTGAACTAGTTTCAATCAACTTGAGGAGGAATGATATCAATTTTGAAGGGCTGTCACAGGTATGACAAGCCGTGAGAAATAGCATCAAAATACTCAAGTCAAAGCCCTATTCTATTAAGGCTGACAATAATTTTAAAGCACCGTCAGGTATCTGACACGCTGTCAAAAATGTCGTCAAAGGAGTTGAGCCCAGCTTAAAAATTTCATGCTAACCCGGCCCAGCCACAGCTGTTCACATTCCCACTTACCATAGGTCTTTTCCTATTTATTTTAATTTTCTTTCCTTAGTGAGTTATTTATCTTCCTTTGTCTAAGTTATTTCCATCTAAGGCAAAAATTTTAAACTTTCCTTGTTGAAGCCTGAGGATTAAGTCAAGCAACCTTCTCTTTCTCTCATCTCAGTCTTCTTTCACTCGAAATTCTAAGTGCTCAAATTCCATCAACTAAGTGTCCACACTCAGGTATGAGAAAAACTTCAACTTTATTTTTTTAGATCAATTGTGAACTATAAGAGAACTTGGTTTTGAAGGAGTGGGCTAAACCCATTGATATTCTTCAAGCTCCTTCAAAAATTAGGGTTTGTAGGAGAATGCAGTATAATTTTGTGGGAATCTCAATAAAGAACATGACCTAAGTCGAAATTGAGAATAATGGTAGAAGAAAAATCAAGTAAAAAGAAGTTAGAAGTTATAATATTGTCTGACGGCAATGTTCACGGCCTTGCACCTGTGTGACGGCCATTTAAAAATTTCGTCAAAAGCTAAGAAAATTTTGTAGATTCTAGAAAAGGTTGATGATGCTTTTGAAGCGCCGTCACACCTGTGACGGCAAATCAGAAAGGCAGTCAAACCTGGGAACTAAAAATAGTGTTGATGTTAAACTGAGGTGACCCTTCTTCTTTTCTTGTTTGTTTATGAGTACTAATTAAGGATTTCTACGCTGTACAGAACTGAGCATAGCACCCAAGAGGAAGAATCCAACCACACCAAATAAAGCAGCTAAAGAGAGTGTACCTCAACAACTTGTCAATGAGTACTCTGGTTATGAAGATGAAGAGCCTTTGCTTATATGGAAAAGAAATAGGACTAGTCCAAAGACTTCACCTCCATCTAAGCCTATTGAGGTAGAGGATACTGATGATACTGAGGTGACAACCTTATCTAAGCAAGCTTTGAAGGAACAAGGATCATAACACACTGAGTAGGGGTCTGAGAGCACTGAACAAGAAGTTGAAACTGAAGATTCTAAAAGGCCTGCAGCAGAAGAAACTGAGTTTGAATCACCATCTTCAAAGCAGCAAGGTTATAAGGATTCTCCAGTATGGGCAACTTTGGTGAAATACAAAAAACCCCGATGTTAAGAAAATGTGAGATGGTAAATCCCTTGGAATGAAGCGATCTATTTAGATGGACTTTGCAGAACAGATCGACGAAGTTCCAGAAGGCCAATTCTAGGGGAGAAAAAGATTATCACTTAAGGGTTGATCAGCTGCCCTGAGGTGATGCATAAACTTAAGGAGTATGGTCTGGAGTGGACTACTAGGGGAAGCGGTGTTTACTGTCCTTTATTGGTCTGGGAGATCTACACGAACTACCATGCTATGATGGAAAATATGTGCAAAGAAGGGGATAGAACATCAGATAAGCCTCTTCTGGCCAAAGTTGCAGTACGTGAAGTGAGGGTGGATGTATCAGATGCCACCATAAATAGGTTTCTTCATAGGCCAGCCTTTTTCCCATGATCCACCTCACCTAAATTCTATGCCCGGTTGAAGCATCGGGAAAATTAGCACAAGTGGCTAGTGACTCTCAAAGCAGATGGGGAACCAGAGTGGTTGAATAATCCGGCAAAAAAGATTACCAAAGCGTCTCTAAATTCAGATGCAATATTTTGGTGGGGTTTAATACAAATTCATCTGATACCCACCGAGGGAGACAACATATTAGGGGATGATCAAGTAATATTGTTTGCAAGCTTGATAGATAAAATCCCCTTGGATTTCAGAGAAATTATAGCGGAAGAGATCAAGATTCGACTCATAAGACCTGATGCTGCATATCCATTCCCATGTCTGATTACTACGTTGTGTGAAGTAGCTCAGTACCTAAGATTTCAGGTATTGATGATGAGATACATGCTAAGAAGACTTACAACCCTGTCAGCAAAAATAAAATTTGGCCGGGCTTGCGACTTGATCAAGATACAGTTGGTGAAGTAGATCCTCCAGGCACTGAGACTATTTCAGCACCAGATGTGAGGGTGCAAAGCCCCAAAACTGTACCACCACCACCACCAGTACATTCATCTCAGGCAGGTTTAGTGCCTCAAAGTGAGCCAACTGCTTTAGTTCCTCCAGCAGTAACAAGGTCAGCATTTCAGTCGATTGATATCAGGAAGGTGGCCAGGCAAGCGAATTAGTATAAGGTACAACTACAGGACTTCGCCAAACAATTTGCTATTGTTGTAGACAAAAGAATCAAAGTTATACTCGATATTATACTAGAATATTTCATGACCTTGCCTGGGTGGGTGGTAGATCTTGAGAACAGATTCAATGCTTGAGAAAGAGAGATGGCAGATGTTGATCTCACTACTTTTAGGGTTTCATTGGACAAGGTGAAAGCTGAGGTTATGATGCTGCAGCAGCACCAAATTATGGTGCCAACAGGATCAACCATGCATGATGTAGAGGAAGGCATTTCTATACTTGATCTTACTGCAGATTCACCTAAGAAAAAAAAAAGAAAAAGGGGGAAAAGAAAGGCAAAAGCAAAAGAGATGAACCTGATAGTGAAGAAGAGAGAAAGGCTAAAAAGAAACCAAAGAAGAAGGCAGAGAAGGAGAACTTGAATAGGGCAAGACTGGAGTCTCTAGCTGACACAGAGAAATGGGAAGCATCCTTCAGAGCTAGAGCTACAGGTGCTTCATCGAGCCAGGCTCCAGCTACTGCAAAGGCAGATACTACGAGTGGGGAAAAGACAGCTGATGATGCAATGGCAGGGTCAGAGACCCAGGACCCACAGGCTTGACTATTTTTATGTATATCCTAACCCTTGGTGCTTTTTATTTCTTCATTTTAAGTTGAGGGTATCGGGAAACTGTTGTTGTAACACGTTCTATGAATAATTAGGAGTAGTGCAAATACTTGAGGCAGTTAGCTTATTTTGTAAATTTTGAGTACCTCTCCAGTGGTCTGATATGCTATGAACTATGTGAAGTACATCTAGTGTAACCACTGTGTATCTTTTTGTAGCACTAGCATGGCAAATAAATAACCTGTAGAAAACAAATGCATGAAATGAATAAGTAGTGATGTGCTACATACCTGTGTGCCATATGCGTGTAAGGTCTAACTCAGTTCTCATTGTGTGTTGAATCTAGAACTTGCCCAGTTAGTCGTGCCATAGTCATAGGATAGGCGTTTAGAAAAGGATCATACGCCGTTTTTACATGTTAACCCATTTTAGCTTTAATGACCGTCCAAATGTGAATAATATCCCTTGATCTCTTTTTTAGACTAAATAGCCTAATTCTTTCTTGTACATATTTCACCATCCTATTATATCATAATGAACCTATTTTGGCCCTAGTTCTCCTTGGATAATGTGCACCTTGACTTAGGCAAATAGCCTAAGTTGAGGGTGGCTACTATAGGGGTGTGTGATGCATTATGATTATGAAGAGAGATAAAATAAGGAAAATGAATAACAAGTTGGGTGTAGTGAAAAAGCAAATAAAAAAGAGAAAATGGAAAAAGTTGATCTAATGCGTGAACAGACAGCACCCATCTTGAGAATACTTGACAAATAAAAGAAGGAAGAAAAGAAGGTCAAAAGTTGAAACCCTGTGATTTAATGTAGTGCCAAGGAGGTATAGTCACTATGAAATACCCTTGAATGTCATACCAGCCCCTAACCTATGTTATAAGCTTAGAAAATCCCTATAGTGATCCTAACTGACTTATCTGAAGACTTCGGTACTGACTATAAGGGTAAGCCTATGGTGTTTGATGCGCAATGTTGGAACTTCATTCTGAGAGTGAGTCGTACGTTCATCCCTATGTTAATACCTATAAATCTAAGTCAAAAGGGGATTTCTTCATTGTGAGGGCACACCAAGTGTGTTGCTATTAATTACTTTTTTTGGAGAATGTAATTTGGGTATGTGCTAGGTTGTTATTGCTGAGATTTTTGCCATATCTAGATGTTTGTCAGTTACATGGCTGTTTTCAAATATTAGACATAGTTGATTTTATTTTGATTGATTATGGAGATGGTGCATATATTCTGAACTGATAAGAGTAGTTAGCTACCGAATTGTACTTTATTTACTTCTAGTTATGTTTTGGTTGTTTAAGGACAAGCAATTGTTTAAGTTGAGGGTGTTGATGTGTAAGTCTATGCTAACACATTTAAAGCTTTTAACTTCGAATAATTGCAAAGTCTTAAGCAACTTTTTTTTTTATTTTTGTGTGTTAATGCAGATACAAGTGATTGGGGATGAAACCAAAGGAAAGAAGAATAAAATAGTTGAAATCTGGTGGAAATAAGGTGAAATGTATCTGATGATAATTTTGAAGCTCCATCATACATGGGATAGGCTGTCAAAGTCACCGTCAAGATTAGACAGAACTTGAGAAGTGTAGACGAACTGTGATGATGATTCAGAAGGGCCGTCAAATATTTGACATCTCATTAAAATTGTTGTCAACTAGAGGGCAGAGTATGCTGATTTCCAGTGAAGTGTAACGCCAGTTTTCAAGCGCCGTCAAGATCTTTGACACGCCATCAGGATTACCGTCTGAAGAGTCATAAGATAATAATTCACTGGAATCTTTGATGACATCTCGTACACATCATCAGGTATCTGATACACCATTAAAGGCATCGTCGTCTAATCTGAAGAGAAGACTGAAACTTTAATTTTGTTTCCTTAATTAGGGTTGACTATTTAAAGACTTGCTTTAGGGTTTTTAAAGGGGTGGATTGGTCATTATCTAGGAGACATTAACTCTGAGAATAGAGGGACGTACATTGCTCTCTTTCATCAATTATTCTTCTTGTTTCTTATCAACTATTTTTGGTCTTCTACCTTGTGATTAAATTGAAAGAACTACTTGTTGTTTTATATATATTCGTAAGTTGATCCTTATCATCATGAATTCAACTTGTTATTTTGTTTATCAAATCATGAGCAGCTAATTTCATTAGCCGGAGTTGTGGGATCCATGGATTAGGGTTTGATATGATGCTAGGTGTTTAACGGATTCAAAGAGCAGTAGAACATCTTGAAATTCTGTTATTTTAACTAAAATCTAGTGGTTGCAAACATCGTATTATGCCTTAGGTTTTATTTGTTTCTAACGGAAAAATAGACTAGAGGTCATGAATTATCAACAGGGACTCGAAAGCTACCAACCTTCTGTTCAATGATTGATACCATAACTAGATTAATCTACCTGAGATAACATCCTATTAGAAATAGATAAGTTATCTAAGTTTGAGAGAATTAGATAATAAATTGTCTAGTGAGGTCGAGAGATAAGTCAGAAAGTATCATAGTCAAGGACTCTGTAAGAAACTCAGTAGACTCAGTATTCTTCCAGTGTAGTTCAGTACTCAATCCACACCTTAGTAAACTTGTCAGTTAATAGAATTCAATAGATTTCATCAGTCAACAAAACTCAGTGTACCTAGTTTGGTTCAGTTAACTAGCAATACCAGTAATAACTCAGTGTAGCCTAGTACAGACTAGAAATTAGGTTAGTGTCTATTAAGTTAGGTGTAGGATTTAGCACTGAGTTAACCTAGGGATGGGGTCATTCCTACCAGCAGGGGGTTTGACACTTACTAGCAATCCCTGTATTACAGAACTACGTAGATAGAGTAAGTTGAGATATCATCTGGAAAAATTATCCTGCCAGTGAGGGTTAACAGAAGAGCTTCCTGTCAAAGAGGGTTAACTCACAGCTTGTCCGTACCCGTGGAATAGTATTGACACCCTTCCAATTGAGGTAACAATTTGGAACCCAATAAATTTCAAGAAGGTCAGTTTAGTTAAATGATTCCTCCCACAGTCTCAATTCTAGTCTCAGTCTCAAAATAGAACTAAGTTAAGTTCTACAGATTCAGGACTATCAGACATAGTCATTCAGCTCAGTACAGAACTCAGTATGGTTCCACAGTATTCAAAACTGTCAGATACAATTATTCAGATAATCAGTAATATAGTATTCACAAACTTAGATATCGGTTATCATTATTCAGATTTAGTACTCAATATTAGTACGATCTCAGTTAGAGTCTATGTATTCATGCATGTACTCTTACTTAATAATAGTCATGTTATTCAGCTATTATTGTGCATGCATATGAACCCATGCATTTCAGCCTACCTCACTGAGCATACCAGTACCTACCTCACTGAACATACCAGTACATTTAAAGTACTGACGCATGATTTTCTTTGCACTATGATGTCTTATATCATAGGTTTAGATGCACGGGCTCCAGAGCACCCTTAGAAATTCAAATTCTCAAGTTTCAGAGTAGTGGTGAGTCCTCATAGTTCGAGGGAATTATTATTATTTATAGTATTTCATTTTTATTTTAGTAGATGGAGTTAGTTGGGAGCTTGTCCCATTAACTCCATAGTTCAGACAGTTAGAGTCTTTCCAGACTAGAGTATTTTTAGATAGTTGTTTAGTTTTTCAATACTTATATTCATATTTATTTATAGATGTGAACCTTATGGTATATGTTTCCACCTATTTCCTTAATCATTATAGGAATTAGTACACAATTATTATAGCAGGTACCAGTCATGGGTTAGGTTGTGGTCCTTCGAGATTGTGAGCGCCGTGTAGCGTCTGGGGTACAGACTCTGGGCATTACAGTGAGCCATAAAGCATAGTTCTAAATGATCTACTATTTATTTTTTCTTTATAAAGGTTCTTCTAACTAACATAAATTATATAAGCTATCACGGAGTCCAATATCTTACCCATGTTAAGGAGAGTTGTTCTACCCTTTCCATCAAAATAGAACCTTAACTTGAGTTATCACTATACTTAACCCATATTAGGACTCAAACATACGGTGAAATATAGTTTTGGGGCATGCGACCTCAGACTCATACCCATCTCGGTGCTAAATTCTACTCCCATATTACTTATATGCTCTTACTTTAGGAAATCCACCTTAAAATAGCATAATGGTTTATAGAATGAAAACCAGTTATGCTTCTCTTTCTTTAGATAATAAAAAAGATGAACAAATGTGGATTCCATATCATATCTTAAGATCAAAAGATCAATCTTTGCTTTATATCTTGGTATAGACTTATAAAAGGAGCTTAAGAGCATCATCTTCTTGAAATCTCAAAACTTGTACTTAGAGCTTATAATATATATGCTTAAATGCTTAGAAATTCATAACAAAACTTCATGCTCAATAATCTTTGTGAAATACTTCAATCATTTCAGTCAAGATAATGAAATCAAAATCACAATATGAATCCTACAAATCAAAACATAAGCATATGTAATCTTGATGTACTTACAGAATTGAATCTCATGTTTTCTTTCATATAACTTGTAACAAAATATGATGCTTAAAACTTAATTGAAACTTTTTAATAAATTTCTAAAATCATACTCGTGGTATTTAAGTCATAAAAGAGAATTTTTCAAGTCAAGACATAAGTAAATGAGAACAATTATGTACTTTAATACTTCAATCTCTTTATAAATCCATAAACTCAAAACAAGATAATTTGGGTATCAACCCTAATTAAAAATCATATAATCTTTTCTTTAAAACAAGTTTTGGGCATAAGTATTTAAAGAGTATCCTTGTTCTTAAACCCCACATACCTTGACTGGATGAATGTTTGGAGAGAACTTTGAATTTAGAACTCAACTCCTTGTTTCTTGAGAGATGACACTTTTATTCTTGGGATAATAGGGAAGGCTTTTGGTGTGTATACTGATATTTTAGGGTTAAGAGAGTGGAGTTAACATGTTTAAAAATCCTTTAATTCATTTTGGAGTGACTAGAGACAGTTTAGGGGTGTGAAAAGACTTCAATGCCTTGGTTTTAAGTTAAAGCGAGGCACATTTGGTATTGTGCAATCACCATATAATGCATAGCCAATCACACACCCTCTAGGTGGGCATCACAGGGACAGTTGCACACCATCCAAGTGGGTGTCACATGGCCAACCATACACTCATTCTAGTGACCTTTTGTGATTGCCAATGATGCAAGACCATTGCTTGGACATAACTTATCGCTCGGGTTTTAGATTAAGGCAAAATTGATATCGTTGGAAAGCTAATTCAATTATCTACAATTTGTTTTGTCTTGAGACAAAAAGTTCCACCTATGTCAAAAGTTATACTCATTCAAAGTTGAAACTCATAGAATTGAATATAATATTTTTGCTGAATCAAAGGCTCTTAGCTCAACTTTGCTCTAAGTGATTTCTATAAATATTTTTCACCTAGAAATAACTTAACACACTAATATAATTATTATCAAACTTATATTCACATGGGAATCATTTGGATTAGAGCTTATATACATAGGAACAATGGTTAGAATTCTAGACCAAAACTGCAGGGTGTTATAATTTATGTAGACCCTCAAAAAATTAATAAGTGAAAAACTAAATTAGGCCTATTACTCCATCCAATATTTGGAGTTTTTTGGTTTTAGTCATTTACCTTAGGATATTTATTGAGGGTTTTTCCTTGATAGCTAAACCATTGACTAATTTAATGCAAAATAAGGTAAAGTTTATAGGGTCAGATATGTGTTAGAAGAGTTTCCAAGAGTTGAAGAATCGATTGAATTCATCCCAATGTTATCTTTTCCATTGGGGTTAAAAAGATTTGAGGTGTATTGTGATGTCTCCAGAGTTAGGTTAGTTTGTATTTTGATGCAAAATAGGAAGGTAATAGCCTATGCATCTAAATAGCTTAAAGACTATGAGAAGTAATATCCAACCAATAATTTAGAGTTAGCAGTTGTGGTGTTTTTCCTAAAGATTTTAAGGTACTACTTGTACGATGTGAATATTGATATTTTCACTGCTTATAAGAGTCTTCAATATGTATTTATGCAAAAGGAGTTAAATCTTTAATATTGAATATAGTTGGAGTTGTTAAAAGATTATGAAATAAATGTGTATTACCATTCGGGTAAGGCGAATATAGTAGCAGACCCTATGAGTAGATTGTCTATAGGTAGTGTGGCTTATGTAAAAAAGAAAGAGAAAGAACTGGCCAAAGAAATGCATAGACTAGCATATTTTGGTGTTTTTCTGCTTGATATAGATAATGGGGGTGTAATGGTTTAGAATCACCTTAGTGGTAGAAGTGAAAGAGAAGCAGCGCAGTGATTCATACTTAACCAGATATTGGATATAGTTCAACAACACAAGATTGTGGTTTTCTCCTAAGGGGAAGATGGGGTCCTTCACTTCAAGGTAGGTTATGTGTTTCCAATATTAATGTATTGAGACAAAGTATATTAGTATAGGCCCACAGTTCTAAGTATTCAATTCATCTTGGTGCTACTAAGATGTACCACAATCTGCAAGAAATTTATTAGTGTAATGATATAGAGAGAGACATAGCAAAGTGTGTGGCTAAGTGTCCCAACTATCAGTAAAGATTGAGCATCAAATTCTAAAAGGTATGCTTCAGGATATTGGCATTCCTACTTGGAAGTGGGAGGTCATTAATATGAATTTTGTTACTAGACTTTGTTGCACTAGACATCATCATGATTCAATTTGGGTTACCATGGATAGAATGACCAAATCAGCCCATTTACACCTATTAAGGCTTCAAATACGGCAAAAGATTATGCTAAAATTTATATTTGCAAGTTAGTAAGGTTACATGGGATTCACTTGTCTATTATTTCAAACTAAGGTACACAATTTACATTTCAATTTTAGCAATCATTTCAGAAAGGCCTTAGTATAATGGTGAAACTTACTTTGGCTTTTTATCTTCAGACAGATGGTTAGGCTGAGTGAATGATTTAGAAATTGAATGATATGTTGAAAGACTATGTGTTTGACTTAATAGGAAATAAGTATGATCATTTACCCTTGATTGAATTTTCCTATATCGATAGTTATTATGCTAGTTTTCAAATGGCTCTGTTTGTAGAACTATATAGGCTTTGTTTTGAGGTTGAAATTTATCACCTAGTGGTTTGTTTAAAGTTCCTGAAGTGTCCTTGGCTGGGCTGGATTCTGTTCTTGAAGCTATGGAGAAAGTTTAGTTAATTTGTGAGAGGTTAAAAACTGCTCAAAGTCGTGAGAAATCGTATGCTGGTATGAGGAGAAGGGAACTAAAGTTTGAAGTGGGTGATTAGGTGTTTTCTATGGTGTCTCCTGTGAATGGAATAATGAAATTTGGATAGAAAAAAAGCTTAGTCTCCGATATATTGGTCCCTGTAAAATAACAAAGTGTGTTGGAGAAAATCTATATGAGTTAGACCTTTTCTTAGAATTAGTCGTTATTCATCTAGTTTTCCATGTATTGATGCTAAAATGGTGCATTGGGGATCCTTCTCTAGTAGTGCCAATAGGGAGTGCTAGAGTGAAAGATAGATTGTCCTAAAAAGATATTCTATATCAGGTTCTTAACCAAAAAAGTTCAAAGGTTAATGAATAAAGAATTTGTCTCAGTAAAAGTTCTTTGGAGAAACCAAATAGTAGAGGGAGTAACTTGGGAAGATTAGGTAGACATGATGAATTGATATCCACACCTATTCAATTATAGCACAGAGTTAGTATGAGATAAGAAATTCATCCAAGTGTTATCTATCCATGCATATCCTTACTCTTACCTTATGAAGTCCATATCACGTCACTCATTTTAGTTGCAAGTTAATGTTTGTGATGAAAAATTTTAATTGTAAAGTAAAACAAAATTCATATCTTAATCTAGCGAGCCCATGAGATATGCTTTATTCCTTCCCAACCTTCATTCAAGGATGAATGGTCCCAAGGGGGAGATAATGTTAGGCCCCAAAAAATTCTACGATTTTATTTTGGCACTTCCAATGATTTAAATGGTGATTTATGAGGTAAATTATCATGAGAAATGGTAACAAGGCCATTAGGAATTGTTTTGGAAATTTTGGAGCACATTTTAGGGCTTTTTGGAACCCCAAAATAGTAAGACTCCATATTAAGGGCGTGCTACGGAGGGGAGGCACACCCTTACATAGAAACCAGTGAAGGTTTGCCATAAGATCGTGCCACTCTCTTAGCATTTAAAGCATTTATCTTCTCCCAAAACCCTCAAGAACATACAAAAGGAACTTTTTACCAAAAATTCAAGCTTCCAAGGTTTCAAGTCAAGTGTCCCCCAAGCAATTTACTAAGTCCAGGTATGTGGGATTTGAACAAGGATATTCTTCCATCCTTGTGCCCAAATATTTTATTTTCAATTAATTTTTAAGAAATTGGCTTACTAGCATTTATACCTACTTTTCTGATGCTTTAAAATGTTGATGCTTTCTCATGAATTAAAAATTATTTTGCATATAATTTCATATTTACTTATATTTTAACCATAAATGTGATCTTAAATATAGAGTTTGATATTTTTATAAGATGCTTCTAATAGATGAGAAGTGATTTCAAGTTTAAGCATAAGTTACTAAGTTTATAAGAAGTTCCATCTTATTAGTTAAAGCTACAAGTATTATAACATGATCAACATTTCAGTTTTGATCTTTTAACTCTGAGATAATATACAAAATCCACAAGTTTCTCATGAGTATGATTTAATAAGTAGAAAAATAGTTGGTTTTCAATTTGTAAACCCGTTTACTATTTTAAGGTGGATTTTGTCAGTATGAGCATATTAGTATATATTTTAGGAATTGTATTTAGCACTGAGATGGGAATGTAGGTTTAGCGCATACTATTACCTAAAAACTACGTGCCACCATAGGTTTAAGGGACCTCACAAGAGAGTGTCTCCATGCCCCAAATAGGTTAAGTTAGTGATCACTCTAATTTAAGGTTCTATTCTAATGAAAAGGGTAGAACAACTCTCCTCAACATGGGTAAGACGTTGGACTCCATGCTAGCTCACATCATTTATGTCGATTATGAGAATCTCCCTCGACAAAAAATCAAAGTAAGGATTTTAGAACCTAAGAGTAATTACTCGTATGCCTTATTTAGATGTTTTTATGATATATGCTCATGTTATTTCAGCTTTCGACTTTATTTATGATCAAGGTGAGTTCATCTACCCATAGCATGCATGTTTTTAATCTTATGATATATATTAGTTTTTACTTAGTGCATCACCCCACGTACGCAGTACATTCCATAATTATCGACAACATATATGTCTATGTGCTACATTGTTTTATATAACAGGATCTAGTGTTTCTCCCCAGTAGCTTTGATCGCAACAATCACCACTTTCTATATTCAGATGGTTGATGAGTCATCATAGTCCGAGTGTAACTTCATGTTAGTTCTTGATACTTATTTCATTGATTTAGTTATTCAGATTTCATTCGAGTTAGCTGGGGCTGTCCCAGTGGCTCTTCAATTTTAGTTAGATGCTTGTCAAGACTAGTCAGATAATGTGTTCCTTTTGGCTTTTTCATAGATTTAAAAGTTATTGGGTAATGGTATTTGGTTGATTATTCATCTATTTGAAGTTAGTAATAAGTTTCCTCCTATTTTTCTCATATTTCAAGATTATTTAGTAGAGTTTAAAGTTTAATAGGTATCATAGATTAGTTTGGGCAACTTGTAGTCCCAAGAACCATGTAACGTCAAGGGGGTACCTTCGAGGTGTTACAGCTCCAGCAATAGTTTGGTCCATGAAGTTTTCTCACTTTGTTGTTAAGTAAATAAATGTGAGTCCAGGCTCTGATACCAATAGACAATAGAAATAGGGGGATGAATTACTCCTTTTTTGATTAGATAGTCGACTTTCTTTGATAGACAAATAACTTCTAAAGAAGTAATATGATATACAGAATATAAAGCACTTAAAAAGGAATGACACCAACTATTTTATGTTCATTGGGACCTCTAATAGGTCTTACTCCAGTCCCTTGGGTTGCAAAGAATTCTGCCATGTCTTTTTCAAAAATCAAAGGTTATAATATTTAAGTTAAGCTACTTAGCATTAACTCACACTTCTTCTCTTTTCTCTCTTTGATACAAAATCCTCACCAACTATGTCTTTATTTACTCTATTTATGAGTACATAGTAAAACTACAAGAGAATACAATGTTCAATGGAAGTAGAGAACAGATCTAGAGAAGGTTGAGCAGTGTATGTCTCTTCCTATGTCTTTCATTATTAAAATTATTTTCATTGGACTACTACTAGCCATTAAAAGACAAATGTACAAGGCAACCTAAAAGATTTTCTTCTTGGAAATAGAATGAGAGATATCTAATTTCAAAGAATAATTAAAGACTATACAATGAAAATATAAACAAACTACACCTTAACCAGAGAGAAGCAACAAAACTTCTTGGTACAAGGAGAACTATTTCCTTTCTTAGGCGATATATGCATCATTAAATGCTTAGAGGATTATAATGATATTCCTTTTTGAGATCTTTTATTGATACTTCTTCCTTTTTAATCTTTGACCAAGAATCCTTTTATTATTATTTTCCCAAACTCCTGAAAAAAATCAGTCAACAAAATCAACAAAATGAGTAAACGGTAGAGAAAAATTTTAAATATTTTAACATAAAATCTGTAAAATTTTAAAAATTATTTTTTTTTCCTCAGAGAGGGAGAGGGGGTAGTAGGGTGTGGGGGTGGAGTAGGTGTGGGTAGTAAAATAGTTTTGTGTTTATTTTTAAACAATTTTAAAAGAAAATTGGTGTATGTACAAGGGGCTTATTTAGGTTTAGGGGGTCAACGTAGATGATAGGTAAAGGATAAGAACTTTTTTTGAAATTTTAGAAAAACACTAGGAGAGGAGGACTGGTAGGGAAGAAGGTGGTAGGGGGTCGGGGTAGGTGGTAGGAGATGGAGGCAAAGAAAAAAATTTTAAATTATGTTAAAAAATAAATTTTAAAAAACTTTTTTTGGGGGGGGAGGGAGGCTAGTAGGGTTAGGGTAAGCAAAAATTTAAAATAATTTTTTTAAAGGGGAAGGTGGGCTAGAAAGAAGTTGGGGTCGGTGTAGGGGGTATGTAAGAATTTTTTATTTTGTGGTAGGTGATTTTGAGAGTCGTATGAACATTGCAACTTATTTACCCTACTTTGATAAGGAGTCATTTTACATAGTTTGAATGAACTTGTTTTCCTAGGGAAAATATTTTCCAAATATTTTGGCCAAACAAACATGAGAAAATAGTATAACATTTTTCTTCAGGCCGAATACACCCTAAAACTAACTCAAATTGGCATTAAGGACTTGTTTCCTTACGATATCTAGGACTAAATGTGTCATAATTTGCCAACTCATTAGGGTACAAGGCCCTTCCAGAAGGTTCTTGGTACCCAAGTTAATCTCAGTACCACTTTACACTCATAGACAAATGGTCATACCAAGCAAACCAATCAGATTTTAGGAAATATGTGTAATGACCTGTCAGGTCATTTTACGTATTCCCGCTTATTTACACCATTAGAGCTTTCCTATAGCTACCTCAATTCATTTATGACTTTTTGGGACAGACAATTCGGTTAGCAGGCAGTTTATTTGGTTTTATTAGAGCTAATTCCCTATTCTGAAGTCTTTGTTGGTTCAAAATGGCTACCGGGCAAAAACATCAGTAAAATGACCTCATATGCCAATTTTATTTGTTCCAATATCTTGAGAATATCAATTTTAGGTTGGGTGGACCTTTGGTTTTTATATCGAGACACCCAGGCTTATTTCAAACTATTGGTCGAAAGTAAGAAAAATGGTAAGTTGGGTGTAGACCCATTTTTCATCGAAATAACCTCGAATGGGAATTTTGACTATGTCATTGAGTCTGTAACATTGAATTTAATAGGGTGGAATAGTCCATTTGAGTATACGGGATTCTAGATGAATCAATGTCTTAGCTAGTGCAATTGCTGGTGCACCAGTGATCGGAGACGAGGATCGCATACGTAATCTGGCAGTACCAAAAAGTGTCACAAAAATAATTATCCTATCGTGAATGTGACATCCTCAGCAGCAATACAATAGTCATGTATGTGACTGCTAAGTATTGTGTAAGAAGTAAAGTGACAATAGGTGAGTGTCGTGAATGCGATCAACAGATCGCGAACGTGACTCTCGTGTACCTGAGAAGGGTATAAATACCCCCTTCAGCCTATTTTTACCCATTTCTCATCCATTCTCAACAGTTTTAAACCCTAAGGAGCGGGATAGCTTGGGAATAATAATTATGGGTGATTGTTGATCTTTGATAAAGACTAATTACGTGATTTTCATTCAAATTTATGGTAAGATTACATCATTTTCATGGTTAATTCTCCCTTTTACCATCTAATATATGTAAACCTCGGTGACATGATTTTAATACCAATATAGCTCAAAATTCACCCATTTTTAGGGTAATTACTCTCTAAACACATGGGGACATTAAGTTTGTTTCGGAAATGCAATTTCAATAAATGAGCCCCACATATGACTTTTGCAGAATTTTAGGCCCAAGCATAATAGTACAATATAAGTATCACTGTTCTTATTTTTATGAGTATATTGTGATTTTGATGGCGTGGTGCCTTGCGAAAGCTTCTCGTAAGGGAAAATCAGTGATTTAGCAGAATTTTTGAGCTTTTTTGGCGTCCAGGTAAGATAGGGTTTCCCTCTTCATAGATTGAGATTTCAAAGTATCTTTATGATATTATGCTATATTTGGGATGGGTTTTAGGTGTTGGCGATACGATTGACAATACTTGGGTTAGATTGACCATTTAGGCTATTTGGAAATTGTGATTTAGGCATAATTGGGTTAGTCACTTAGTTACTTAGTAGAATTTCTATCTTAGGGAAAATTAAGGCTTTTTTGACATATAAAATGAATTTATATACCTAAATTCTAGTCTAGGTAGAGTTTCCTTATAATGGATTACGGGGATTAGAAGTGAGTCCCTTTGACCCACCTTAGGCCAAGAATTGAACTAGTTTTGATAGACCTTGATACGCTCATTATACATTTTAAAATGCTTATTATGAACTTAATGAGTCTAAGTACTTAATATTCTTGATGGTTTGATATTGGGAGTTGATGCAAATTATGGCAAAACCCGATAGTTATTAATATTAATAGTATATGTACTAGTTTTAGTTTGGATATTGATTATGATATTGGTGATATATGTACCAATTCGAGTTCGACAATTGATTATTTAATTAATGAGAGGAATATTGGTTTGAGTTTGGCTATTCACTATGGTTTTGATGATATAAATACCGATTTGAGTGGGGTAAGAGGAGGTGTTCATAGTGTGACATGATACATAGGGGTTCACAGTGATAGCATGAATATTGGTAGATGGTGGTTGCTCGGTTATATACTTTCCTTTCGTGTGACCTCCAGGCTTATAGGGGCATGTGTTGGGTTATTTACTTTATGCACTTATTGGCTTATGGGGACCAATCTTGTTAAAATAATTGCATATTCCTTATGTTATTATGTTGGTATATTTATTCAATTATGTATAGTAAGGTTCGAGTTACTTCAAGGTTTGCCCCTTCATTTCAACTCAGTTATATTATCTTGCATCCTATCATATTTATATCATGATTTAGCTTAGTCAATCGATGATGCCTACTAAGTATCTATTGTTTTGGTACTCATACTAATCTTTTATACCTTCTTGGTGTAAATTGGAGTATAGTTGCAACCGCTAATTTGAGGATCGTTCTGCGGTGGATTTTAGAGATAGGGTGAGCACTTGGAGCCATAGTTGCCCCTATTTCCTTCTATTTACCTATGTCTAGTCTTTGTTTCGAGACAGATTGTACAGACTATTCTAGGACTTATCATGTGTTGTCGTATCTCATGTACTGACTATACTAGGTAATGGGATAGTTTTCTATGGTATGGCTTTCATACTATTTTTATTGTTTCGCTTATTGATGAATTGTTTTGTCTAATTCTCCCTTTTTGGGGCATTTTCCACCAAGTTAGCCCCTTGTAATTAGCTCTAGGCTATGGTTCATCTTACCTAATGGCAAGATTTAGTAGGTTCCATCATGACTCGTAAATCGGATCGTGAAAAATTGGTATCAGAGCTTAGCTTTCACTGGTATTATTGGTACAAAACCAAGTGTCTAGTAGAGTCTCATGGATTGTAATGATGGAGCATGATTATAGGACATTCTTAGGATTTCTTCACATCTTTCACTCATTTTTTGCTAAGTATTTGAGCTAGTTTCTATAGCATTCCTTTGGTTTCACTCTTTCGTAGATAGCTAGGACACGTTCTACTGCTAGATGAGATAAGGGTCCCAAGATCAAGCCTCGAGATCTTTTTGCTATTAGTGGACAACCTAAAGGTCACGAAAAGCCTCAAAATGTGTTCCCAGCTAGGGGCCAGGATAGGGGGCCTTCAATAGACCTTATTCACGCTCCTAAGCCAGAGATTTTTATGCCACAACCAGCAATGGGCCAAGGACCAACCTAGGCTTTATGAGGATTTATTTCTTCTTTAGGTCTTAGGGATGCTTTAGCTCAGTATTTAGGGTTGTTTGGTGGTGCACCATCTGATGGTACATAGTTGTTTTGAGGCGGGGATGCATCCTATAGCTTCAAGATTTAAGGTCCCACTTATATCGGCAGTTTCTTAGTTAGTGGATGCTCAGCCAGTGGTTTTCGAGCCTTCTATTTATACTGGGGAGCAGATAATGATGGGCAGATTAAAGAGATTGGTTCCTCCTAGGTTTTCTGATACACCGAGCGAGGATGCATACAAGTTTCTAATTGGTTATGAGTATAGGCTCAATAATTTGGGCCTAATTAAGACTCGTGGTATGGATTACACTACCTTTCAGTTTGACTTTGAAGCTCGACATTGGTGGAGAGTTCATCTTGATTCCAGGCCAGCTGGATCTTCTCCTTTGACATGGACTCAGTTCTCTAAGATTTTTTTGGAGAAGTATATGCCTTTTCGTCTTAGGGATAGGTTGAGGAATCAGCTCTTAAGGTTAGAGCAGCGATCTATGACGATTGTGGAGTATGAGGATCATTTTAATTAGTTGTCTAGGCATGCAACTTTTTTATGACTACTGAGTATAAGAGGGTTTGTTGCTTTGTTCGAGGATTGAGACTTCCTCTTTACATGTCCACTCAGAGTGTCACGACTCAAACTAGGGCCAGGCCGTGATAGATATCTCAAGTCCACTGACGATCGGATACCACCCACTTTTTGCCTTGGCAAATAGGATATAACACTTGTAGATGCGGCTGAATTCAAACATATAACAATTAATAAGAGTAATAAACATATGGAAAACAAAGCATGTTGAAATCAGTACCCAATCCATAGTAACGTCCACAAGGCCTCTACAAATTTGAAAAAAATCTAAGGTGGGATATGCCTCCGACCCTGATAATGACAAAGACAATACCAATGATAATGTTAATGGGAAATCTTTAACTAGTTTATAAAAGAAAACTGATGGAATGATCAAGTGTTTTAGAGAATGAAATCTCACTACTTCACTGCATATGACCGACGAACCGAGCAGATACACCTAACACTGTGCAACAAAAGTAGAATTGCCTTCGTACCATTTATCGCAGGGGTATACAACATTCAAAGATAGTTAGTTGTTTGAGCCCTAGCATGTAACTCAAGGATAAGGATAAAGTAATGACAATTCAAAAGCAGTTCAACTCAAAGTACATGTTCATACATGTATGCATATATATAAACTTATATATTGAGTTTTGTTGACTGACAAAATATTACTAAATTCTGTTAACTGACTGAATTTACTGAGCTCTGAACTGAATAATAAATTGGACTGGACTGATACTGAGTCTACTATATTTTTTCTGAGTTCTATAACTGACTGAGAGTACTACTGATCGTGACATGACAGAGATTATTTTGTAACTGACATGGGCTCTAGGTAATCAACTAAATTGTCAGGTATTAAATACCCTCAGGACTTGATATCATAAAAGTAAAGCATTACATGACCTTGCATAGCATAGAAATGTACGCTTGTTCATAATGCATCTATAGAGGTATTTTATCAAACACCTGAATGGCATGAACTAGTGTATATGCTAACATGAAATAATCCCACTATTTAATCCACATGAACAACTCATCAAACACTTGGAATGCATTGCATATGCACATAGTACTAATCAACACATGAGCATCACAATTTCAAGGCTTTAGCATAAATTCACATGACTACCTACATAATAATTGTTTTTACATAATCTTGCACTTAATCCTGGTATAGAAACCCAATCAATATTATAATCATTAATACACTTGAATCCAAGTCATGGAAGTCATGACAAGTAAGAGTGAACCGGGTGCCAAGTGAGAATTGTTTTCGAGAATGATTGTTGTAGAAACACTTAATTATTACTTTTTATGTTTTTTGTTCATGTTCTTCCTAGGAAATTCTTTGTGACAATCTTTAATTTATTGGGAAAAGGGCTAGAAATATCTTTAAAGTATTGAAGTTAGTTCAAAAATATTCTTCGTTTATCTATTGGGCCAAAAATATTTCTCCATCAACCTTTATGGCTCAAATACATCCTAACATTTAATGGCTCATTTTCAAATCATAATAAAAAATTTTGTTTATTATGTGACATCTTACAATTAGTTACAAATTATATTAATTTAAATCTTATTATGTTATAACCAAATATGGACCGGACTAGTACTACGCGACTCAATCTATTAAACCAGCCCCAACCTATTACATTCATTTTAATTCTTCCAAAGTACCCTCGATTTCCATGACAACATGTGGAAAAGCAGGGGTGTCAATGGTGTACTTGCTTTTCTAAATTGTGTCAGCCTAGTGTCATATGGTTGACTCTATTACCAACATTGCATCTTGAAGTGTATATGAGCTACGAGCCCATTGTCCAGCTTGTTCGTGGGTTTGAGCTTCGGAGTTATCTTCATCTTCATTATTAGTAGGCATTTCAATGTATATTGGTTCTTTGGAAATGGGCAGCGAGATTGGGGTAGGTTCGATATTTTGGGTCGTGTAATTTTAGTTGGGATTGGATTTGCCTATAAGATAATAAGATTTTAATTAATTTAATCTGCAACCAATAGAAAGCTAACACATAATAAATAAAAAATTTAATTGTGGTTTAAAAGTGGGCCGTCAGTTGTAAGGGTATATTTGAGTCATAAAGGTGGATGAAAGAATATTTTTGACTCAATAGATAAACAAAAGGTATTTTTAAATGAATTTCAGCACTCAAAGAATATTTATGGCCTTTTTTCGTAATTTATTCAAATAGGGCAATCTTTCCAAGGAAAAAACTTACATGGATACATAAGTGAGCATGTAGAGTCATGCCAGGTCAGTATACCTTATGTGACATGTTCAATTGGACAAAACTTATCCCAAGTGCCAAACCAATCAGCTAAACAAGTCATGAACATTTGTTAGCTAGTCCTTAAGAACTCAAACATATAGTCTAACACATCATCTACACAGACTGATCATCATTTACTTCAACTTTAATTTCTCTTTACCAATTGTTTGAGTATACTTGAATAGGAAGGGAGAGTATATGGGAAGACCCACCACCCAACGTTAGTAGTGGCAAATGGACGGACTGAATTAAATTTGAAAAATTGATAATGATCAATAGAGTTAATTAAATAAATTGAATTGCAAGTTACTCATATCAAAATAGGTATGGAATGGATTTGATTAGGTATGGACTGAGTAAAATGGTCCTAACCTACTTTAATTTCCTAAAGAAAACTAGGCAAGATGTTTATTCTAACTAATTTCTTACCAAAAGTAGCCCAATTATCATTTATTGCTCTATTCATCCCTTGAGCCAAATCATTTAGTTTCACAGTTTTAGTTGATAGAGACTTCGAGAGTAAACTCTTGAACAACATTCATCCCTATATAAATCCTTCCAGAAGCACCAGAAGGGAACATATTTGAACTTTTTACCAAAGTTTTGGTACTTTCTTTGGTAATTCTTGACCTAATATTCTCAACAAAGCCTCTAAAGGACTGTCATTTATAATTCTCAAATTTTAAAATTCAAGTTTTCCTCAAACGCAGATTTTTTTAAGTGAATAGTATATCAAACGAATGAAAACATGAAAGGGGCTTATATCTAATTGTTTAGACTATTTAGATGAAATTTGAGTTGTATGTCCATTCAAATTTCAAATCCCTCATTGAAGTGCTTCATTCCTCAAATTTTACAATCTCACCAGCCATAAACGTGAATTTTTTTGAGTGAATAATGTATCAAAAGACTCAAAATATCAAGGAGCTCATATCTAGAATTTGAAACTTTTAGGAGAAGATTTGAATTGGTCAGATTTGAAAACGATCAGCTTATTGCAGAAAATGAATTATTGCAATGTATAAACAATGTATAGCAGTTTTTATATATACATATATTTATATATATATATATATATATATATATATATATATATCTTAGATCACTGAGGGTTGATCACTTTACTCGACTCTATCTATAGATTATATTCGAGGACATCTAGTTCCTGAACAGCGCGGGGAACATAATGTTGCTTTGGTGTAATATGAGGCCCTCTCTTATGCTTACATGGAATGACACAAAATGTATCATATGTATATTGATTGGAATACCCTATTCAAGTGTATAAGGGAATATAAGGCATTGGTAAGTATAATAAATCTTACTTTGTGCTTAAT
>NC_061121.1:172014277-172027298 GCF_002878395.1 Capsicum annuum | reverse complement strand
GAATATAAGGCATTGGTAAGTATAATAAATCTTACTTTGTGCTTAATATCCTTAGTATACAAATTAATTAACTAAAATTCAAAATATATAGAGGTTAAGGGCATACAAAACATGAACCAGTTGGTGATATTATCTTTAAATGAACCTTGAGAGTGTCAAGGTAGGTCAACGAATTGCTCAATTAGCAATCCAGAAATTATAGAGAGAACATATGGTTAGATGAATATATGAGCATCCTATTGTAGTATGTCAGTACTAACTGCTAGTAAATGTGCCTCCCATGCTAGAAATGTACATGAGGTAAGTGGATTCAAATGTTGAAAATGACATGCCAGTTGAGAGAGTAGGTGAAGAGCTGGTTAAGGAGGTGACATAAACCAGGTTAATGAGTTAGATGACGATCCTCTAGCTGTAGCTCTTATTTAAGATCTAGATCTAGTTCCAGATCCACGTCCAACTTTATCTCCAACTCCCATCCAGCACAGCTAGCTTCAGCATACATATTTTTGGATACACAAGTTTTTTCTCTTGGCCATGTTACAATGATTATTTATTAGTGTGTGATTACATGGATTTTGAAGCTTTAATAGGAGTCTTAGAGGTCTAGCGTCCACCAGATTAGAAGGGAGGTAAACATTTGTATTTCGATGATGCATTCAACATTGATCATTTTCTAATAGATATGACGGTTAGTGTTTTGAAACTAAAATACTTATTTTAAATATATATATATATATATATATATATCATTTAATAAAAAAGCTTATTATTTTATATTTCACGCTTAATAGTGTATATCCATCCAAGATCCCACTCAAAAGCAAGTCGTGCAGTATCCCTCTCAGGAGATGGCTTCATACCCCACATCATACTATCAATACAAATGTAAATTTATTTTAATATTAGTTTAAATTAGTACTCATTTCCATATGTTTTAACATTTGCTTAGATTAGTACTCAATTTAATAAATTTTAGGTTCATGTATCGGTATATGTGATCCCATCTCTAGTGAGGATATTATTGAGCCTTGGTATACTTTGTTGATCATTCAGAAAATATTCAAGGAAATTCCATACCTATTAATGAATCATTAGTGAAAAAAAGAGTTGTGATGGGCTGGATGATCATGATTGTGGAGTAACTTTTTATCAAGAGGAGGATGGAGGAGAATAGAAATAATGGTGAGGGTAGGGGAGGGAGTGGATGGTATGATTCTTTGGTCGAAAGATAGTCTAACACATTTATCATGTGGGACCTATTAATATATGAGTGTTTGTGATTGTCTCTCTCTATGTGTGTGTGTGTGTGTATCGGTATCGCTCTAATCAAGAACTTAAGATATTCTCTAACAAATTTCTCAAGTCACATTCTTCGACGAGTAATTTTTTCTCGTGTTTCATATCTCTTTGATCATTTCTCTTTTGTTGTAGGCCAATATCGCTTCTCCACTTCTTTTTTTTGCTTTCCTTATTCATAATAGTCATCTTTAATTACTTAGTCAGATTAAATCTGTATTGTTTCCTCTTATCTCTTTTATTTTCTTTCTACTCCCTATTAGGTACTTCTTTGGAAGCTCATGGAAGTACTAAGCAGTAAGATTTTGGCGACGACAGTAAGATTTTAATGACTGCAATAAGATTTTACTAACCAATTTCAACTCCAAAATTTGCTGAAATTCAATAATAGAGTAAGAAATTTTTCCCTCTTAGCCTAGTTCCTATGATTTCTCTCCCTGATTCTTTATTTTCAATTTCTACACTAATTCATTATTTTTAATTTCTATTCTTGATCTTTATTTTCTCATCTTTACTTAACCACTTCTTTGATCCTATTAAAATTATTGGTGGACTTACTTTTTAGAGTAGAAGTTATTATTTTTCTACTATTGATTTGTTCGTGTTTTCTAAGTTTCTTATGTTACAGTGCTATATAGTTCAAATCTATCCTCTTTACTATACTTCGAAGTGTATTACATCATATTGATTCTTTATTTCCTAAGGTGTTCCCTTTATCTAGTCTAGTAGATTTTTTGTATTGTTCTTGGTTATTGTGGTTGTTTCCCTGATTACCCTTTTGTGCTAGTGCATTTGTACTCCATCTTGTTTATATCTATCGATATTTGTAGTTGAGTAGCAAGTTAGTTGGTTTAACTAGTTTTTCCTTAATTTTCTTGATCTTTTTAAGTGGCTTTGGTGGATAATTATAGACTAGGGTCATGTCATCGAGCAAAATTGGGTTTGAGGTTGAGGTTGGGGTTGGGGTTGGGTTTGGGGTCGAGGTTGTAATTTAGATTAGGTTTGGGTTGAAGTTTGGTTCAAGGATGAGGTTAAGGGCAGGGGAAAAAAGGGGTAGGTAGGGTAAGAAAGCCTTTAGGTTAAGAGTTGGATCTTGGAACATAGGAATCAATGGAAGTCAATAGAACTTGAAAAGATTCTACGAATCAGGAAAAGTAGTATAGCACCAAATAGATAGGTTCTAAGGTGCGATATATATAAGGGTATAAGTTATGGTTCGTAGGGAGTGTGAGGAATAGGAATATGGTATGAATTTTAGTAGATAAAGAGCTTAGAGAGAATGTAGTAGAGGTTAGGAGGGTCAATAATAGGTTGATGTCAATTAAGTTAGTCGTTAAAGGGTATACTTGGAACATCATTAGTGCATACACATTGCAAGTGGACTAGGATGAGAAGGAGAAAAGGAGCTTTTGGAAAGTTTTGGATAAGATGGTAAGAGGTCTGACGAACACTGACAAGCTCTTTTTAGGAGAAGATTTCAATGGGCACATTGGGTCATCATAAAGGGGTTACCAAGATGTGCATGAAGGTTTTAGTTTTTGGTAGATGAATAAAATAGGAACTTTACTTTTAGATTTTGCTAGAGCCATTAGATTGAGAATATCAAACTCTTGTTTCCCATAAGAAAGAGAATAACTTTACCTTTTATAGTTCAGTCGCCAAGACTCATAGACTTTTTAGTCCTTAGGATGAAGGATAAAAGTCCTTGTAAAAACTATAAGGTTATCATAATTGATAATGTTTTGGCCCACCATAAGCTTTTGGTGATGGACTTTAAGATCAAAAATATGAGAAGGAAGAGGGTTATGGATGATCTTCCTAAAATAAAATGGGATAGCTTGACTATAGCTCGTGCCTTAAAAATCAGGAAAAAGCTGATAGATACGGGGGCTTGAGGAAGTTGTGGAGATATAGATAGTATGTGAGATAAGACAGCCAGTCGTATTAGGAAAATAGCTAAAGAGGTATTAGGTGTCTTAAAAGGTCGGTCTAGTAGACGTTGAAGGAACTAGTGGTGGAATGGAGAAGTACAAGGGAAGGTGGAGAAAAAAAAGTGGGCTTACACAAAATTAGTGGAAAGTACGACAGAGGATGAGAAATAAGGAAATAGAGAGGAGTATAAATTGTCTAGAAAAGATGCTAAGTTAGTTGCTATGAGGGATGAAAATATCAGTATTCAAAAGCTTGTTTACTGAATTAGAGAAAAAAGGAAGGGATAGAAAGTTATATAGGCTAGCCAAGGTGAGAAAGCATAAGGCTCATAATCTTGACCAAGTGAAGTGCATCAAAGGTAAGGACTAAAATGCATTAGTGGATGAGGTTCTTATAAGGAGAAGATAGCATTCATACTTCCATAAGCTCTTGAAATGAGGGATGTATGCATTATGTTGTAGGACTTATAGCACTCAAAGAAGCATCGTGAATATGGTTATTGTAGGTGCATCAGGGTTGATGAGGCTAGGGGTACTATTCATATGATGTGTAGGTGTAAAGCAACTAGACTAGTTGAGATTCCCATGGATTTTTGGAAGATCAAAGGCATGCCTAAGAAGTGGTTGATCGAGTTTTTTAATGTCATTTTTATAACAACAAAGATGCTTAAAACTTGGATATAGAGTGCGATTATTCCTTTGTACAAGAATAAGGGTGACATCTAGAATTGCAACAACTATATAGGTATCAAGTTGTTGAGCCATACTATAAAGGTTTGGGAAAGGGTGATAGAGTTAACGTTGAGAAGGATCATGACTATTTCTGAGAATTAGTTTAAATTCATACTAGGACGCTCGACTACGGAAGCCATTCATTCTATTAAGAGACTGGTGGAGTAGTATAGGGAGAGGAAGAATGACTTACACATAGTGTTCATCGATCTAGAAAAGACTTATGAAAAAGTCCCCATGGAGATTTTATCAAGGTGCTTGGAGGCTAGAGGTGTTCCTATGGAGTACACTAGGTAAATTAAGGACATATATGATGGATTTAAGACTCATGTAAGAGTTTTGAAAGAAGACTCAGAGAACTTTCCCACATTAATATGGTTGCACTAAGGATCATCCCTTAGCCTATTTTTATTTGCCATGGTGATGGGTGTTTTGACACAACAAGTTCAGGGCGAGGTGTCTTGGAGTATGTTATTAACAAATATGTAGTTTTTATGGATGAGACTGGCAGAGGAGTTATTCTAAGTTGGAGGTTTGTAGGCAAATCCTGAAGTCTAAAGGATTTAGGTTGAACAGGATGAAAATAGACTATTTAGAGTGTAAGTTTAGTAAAGGGACACGTGAAATAAATGCGATAGTTAAGATTGATAAGTAGCTCATTTCAAAGAGAGATAGTTCTAAGTATCTTGGGTCTATGATATTGGAAAATTGTGCGATTGACGAGGATGTCACACATCATAGTGGTGCAGGTTGGTGAAATAGAGGCTTGTATTCGGAGTCTTGTATGACAAGAAAGTGTCCCCTTGACTTAAATTCAAGCTCTATAGAGTGGCAGTTGACCAACAATATTGTATAGGATGGAGTGTTGGCTAGTTAAGAACTCCCATATACAAAAGATAAAGGTGGCAAAGATAAGGATGTTATGATTGTTGTGTGGATTTAATAGGATAAATAGGATAAAATATGAGGTTATACATGATAAAGTGGGAGTATTTTCAATAGATTACCAGATGCGTGAAGCAAGGTTGAGATGGTTCAGGCATGTGATGAGAATGGGATGGATGTCCAGTGTAGAGGTGTAAGATATTGGCTATGGATAGATTCAAGAAAGGTAGAGATAGACTAAAAAAATATTAGAGGGAGGTGCTTAGACATGATATAAAGCAATTACAGCTTATTAAGGACATTACTCTAGATACAAAGGTGTAGAGAATATGTATTAGGGTAGAACGTTAGTAAGATGGGGCCTAGTAGTTGTAGAGTTTCATAGGTACTATCTTGTTCTTAGAGTTTTTGGATATGGTTTGTGGTTTTGGGTATATTGTTGGTGGTATTATTTTGTGATAATCTTGCTTCTGCTACTGTCTATTATTTTGTTACCCCTTGTATTTCTTGTTCTTATATTATGTCACCTCCTACATTGTTTGGTCTCATACAAATTCTATTGGAAATTGTCTCTCTATGTCACCTGTGAGGTAGTGATATGGACTGCATACATTCTACTCTCCCCAAGCCCCATATGTGGAAATATACTGGATATGTTGTTGTTTTTGTTGTTGTTTTGTGTGTGTATATAATATATATTATTTATAGGTTAAGTAAATATTATATTTTTTCATATCAATTTAATTTCTTAATGATAAATATTATTTTAATTTCTATTATTCTTTCATCCTTGTCTAATAAAAATAAATAAGGATCTTCACATATTCAAATAACTATTTTATAAATTTTGTTCTATAGTTTTTCCCACAACCATTTGGCATAACATTTAATCATTTCATGACATTAAATAAAATTTATAAAGTGTGAAATGAAATTCATACATCTACAATTTTAAATGCAAGGTGTTTGTAGATTTTAAAGAGTGCATTACTATAAATTTTACCAAAACTTCAAAAATTTCTAATCCCATTGCACAAGAAATTGTTCAATTGCAAACTTTTTTCCCTTACAAAACTCATAAATATAGTCATGATAGTATTTACCTCACACAATATTTGCATACAACTGGTGTGTCAAATGGTGAAAAGACGTGTGGTATCGACTTCGATCAAAAAATTAGTTTTCTTTTACTTTTCTGCCACATGAATGCAGTTAAATTGATCTACCATAATAAGAACAAGTATTCTCTTACATTTTTGCCTCGTAAGTATAGTTAACATGAGCTACCTTAACAAGAGCTTTGGGACAATAAATTAAGGGTGGTAGAAATGTTTCAAAATTAAGTGTAGGTGACTCAGGTCTTAATATTGAGTAAGGATGAAGAATTTTAGATTAAGGATTAAAGGGATGAATTTCACATCCCTAATTTTTATATTTTAAACTTTGTACTATATTATATAAAACCCTAATACTTAAAATACAGGAAAAAACGATTGCTCTTGGTTGTTCTCTCTCTTTTCGCTTTTCTTCATTATTGTTGTCTGGTTGTTGTTCGTTGCTACAGATTCTTATTCTTCCCTTCTTCTTCTTCATAATCATCATCATCTTCTTATTATTCACTGATGTTCTATAGAAATATAGCACTTACAAAGCTTAAACTATGAGAACATGCACGTACTTAAGGCAATGCTGTTATATTTGATGTATTTTTTGGAGTGTTTTGAAGGAAATTAGGTTTTGAATGCTAAATGCAAAAAGAACTATGAAAAGTGGCTTGAATCACAGTTAAAAACCCATTTTAAGCCTCTACTTTCCAAAATACGAATTCCTCCTAACTACCATAAGGATTCTGTATGATTTGTGTCCCTGATAGACGTTCAAGTCGTACCTCGAACAGATTCGACACAGCTTCAGCAGCGCTTCAGTATTTTGGTCATAACTTTTCACACCGACATCAGATTAAGCAAAAATTTGTATCGTTGGAAAGGTAATTCAATTGTCTGTATGTTGGTGGGTCTTGAGATCAAAAATACTGTGTACAAAAAAAGGTATATGCAGTTGAAGATGACGATAGCTAGATTTTCACAAGAGCTTAATTATTAAGGGATATTTTCATATCTTGATAAGCTTAGAACAATTTGTGATACAATATACACCTAAAACCATCAAAAATATCTGAGAAAGTTGAAGTGTTAAAATAATATGAATGACAATTTTGAGTACGACTCGTATGATCCAACCGTAAGAAGAATAGTGTCCAAGAACAAGAAAGGAACAAGTCCCATGTGGATACGATTGAAGGTCACGAGTCGTATGATAAATGTACGACTCTTGAGGATGATTTATAAGAATATCAAAATGTTGAAGTCTTGGGAGATAAGCTACTGGAATGCATATGACTAGGACCTACGACTCATAAGTACACCATACAAGTCATGGACCCGAGTCGTACCTTGTGACGACTTAAGTGTCCTATCCTATTGTAGTTAGGATTTGTTTTCTAGAGTTTACATATATCCCAATTACACTCCTATAATGTTTTGTAGTCCTATTGTGAATGGATAATTATGTTTTTCTATTTTATTTAAGATTTGAGCTCTAGTGTTTTCCTATTTAATTTAGGAGTGGATTTTTAATGTTTTCCTACTTTGATTAGGATTTGGTTGTGTAATATATAAATCCCCTTTAGGCTTTGTTTTATTAATTAATCATTCATTTAATAAAATATTTACTAATTTTGAAATTTAATGTATTGATTATTATTCTTGGTTTGTTATTCAATTTAAGACTTTTGTATTTATCTCTCATTATTTGGAGATTGATTTTGTAATTTTGTCTGTGGATTCCATGATTAATCTCATAAATATGAGCGGCTAATTCCCTTTGCTAGGGTTGAGGGAAACCTAGCGGATTAGCTATGTAGAGGAAGTATGACATTCATCTATTCTAGGGATGCATGTATCTTAATATTCTTCACAATAATTAATCTTAAGTATCGGTCGTACCTTGAGATAGCCTGTATTCGCATTCATTTGATAACCAAGAAGCTTGCAATTGGGAAAAGAAATTAAGAAAGTTATTTGAGATTCGATAACCAAGTGTCTCATCTAATTACTAGATCCGATAACCAAGAGCTTGTGAACTGAGGTTGTAGCAAGGAGAAACAAGGAAACACCTGAAGACTATAACCAATTCAAAGGGTAAAATTTGTCTTCTAGCTTACTCGACAGTTGATTAGACTTATTTTATAGGCTTTACATGTAGAATAACAGAATAGTTGGGTTGACCACGATAAATTTATGGAGTTAAGAATCTAGGGGGAACACAAGCCTAGTATTCGTCTTCTATTGTTTACAACCAACAACAACCAATTCTTTTACTTTTTTTTTATTTTATCAAATCCCCCTTTTTAATTTTACGCATTGGCTGGTGATTTCAACAAATTCGAGAAGATTTTTGACATATTCCCCAAGGATTCGACCCCAACCTAGCTGGTTTATTATATTTGACAATGACCGCTTTATTCATCTAATTGGAGGTGTATTTTGAGCGTTATCAGATTTTGGTACCGTTGTCGGGGAATACGATCTCAAAAATTTTGATTGAAATTGTTGGATTTATTGGGTTTATTTATTTAATTTTTTATTATGTTATTTTTTTTATTTTATTTAACCTTTTCTTCTTAAGATGACATCCTAGCCAGAGGATCTACGGAGTGATGATGACTCTTTATTCATTGATTCTTATCCTTATGATATGATGTAATACTGCAGGGGTGCGATAAATATATTATTGGAACATAATGTAAGAATTATTGACACGTTGGCACTACTGGAAAAACATAGGCAATATCATACGCACGTTGTTGATAAGTTTGGATTGAATTTTTACCTCCTATAAATAGAGTTAGATACAAAAGTTGTTGTGTGTAACACCCAGCAATTTAGAGATAGGTGGTGCGAGACTGAAAAAAATTTTAAAACCAACTTGAGGAGCTAAAAGTGAAGGAATCAAAAATTGCTCATGCTCTTATGGATAGCATCACACTTAAGGAGAGTATACTAGAGTTATGTGGGGATGTAAAGAAGACTTTAAATTCAAAGATGGGGTGCATTGGACCTCATTCTAAGCATTTTTCCACATTGTGTTTGGATGGTCAGATCTTGATCGAGCCTAAAGAAGAGTGCACGAAGGAGGAAGAATATGTCTATATTCTTGAATTTGCTAAGTTAGAATTAAAAAACTACATTCCTCACAAAAGGGGCAAGAAGAACAACATGCCACATCTATTTCTTGGGTTCTTTATTTTTATACCTCCACCCCATAAGCATAATGGGAAATTAGAAAAACAATTAGGGGTGAAATTCATAAGTTCAGAATGGAAAGAGGAATTAGAAGGCCAATTATTGGGCTACCTTGATGAAGCTTGAGTTATCAAGGTACCCATGGATATGTTGGAAAAGTCAGAGTACTAAATAAAGTCCCGTCATGTCGTGATGTGAAATCAGGTACTGCTTGGGAGGCAACCCAAGGTATTTTGTTGTTTGTATTCGTATTGTGTGATTGACGTCAGATCTCTGCACCTATTGTTCCAAGGTATGTTTCTAACTCTCTTGTTTTAGTTTGACGCATTGGGGACAATGCATGATTTTAAATTTAGGGTGGGGATACTTGTGGGTCTTGATGTCTTCTTGGGGATTTTATTGTCATATCTCTTTTCCGCAGAGTCTTGTTCCTAGTAGAGCTGACATGTTAAGGCGTATTGTGTTTTGTTTCATGATGTTTTGTGGTTAACTTTGAGAGAAATAAATGTCTAAGGCATTTGACATATTTTTTTTATTTTTAAGATAAATGATAAATACCTCTCCAACTATGATATGAATCTAATGTGACTATTGTAAATTTTTTTATGGCATTATTATTAGGGACATGATAATCATTGATGATAATTGCATGAACTGGATAGGTATTAGCTTGTGATGTAACTCTGTGCCATGTGTGTGAGATACTACCTAGTTCCCTTTGTGCATAAAATTCAGAACATGGCCGGTTAGTCTTGCCTAGGTTGTAGTATAGTTGGTTAGGAAAGGATCATAGATCATTTTTTATATTAGTCCACTTTTATCCTTAATGACCTTTCTATTGTGAAATGATAGCCCTCGATCCCTATTTTGAGCCTTATAGCCAATTTTCTTATCACATCTTTTCATTTTTTTATTTTGTATTCCAATAAACCTTTTTTGGCCCTTGTCCTCCTTGGACATTAAGAACTTAAACTCAAGAAAATTGCCTAAGTTGAGGGTAGCTATCATAGGGGTATGTGATGTAAAATGGATATGAAAAAAGATAAAATAAGAGAAAAGAAAGTAAGGCTGAATGTGGTAGAAAAAAAGAAAAAGATAAAGTAAATAAAAATTGTGAAAATGTAAAAAACAAAGAATAAATATCACACCCAACCTGAATATGCTTTGAAATAAAAGGGAAAAATAAGGATGGAAATAAGTGAAGGAAAATATGGTTGATATGTGCGACCCAAAAGTTAGTGTAGTGCTAAGGAGGCTTAGTCACTTCATATATCCATACATACCATACCAGCCTCCAAGCCTCATTACAATTTGAATAAAGTCCTATAGTGATCCTAAATTAACTGTCTTAAAGATAAGATAAAGAAAATAAGGGCAAGACTATGGTATTTGACATTCAATTGATTGGAACTTCTATATAAGAGTGAGTGTCTCTTGACAATCCCTATATTGACATGCTTGATTTTATATATAAGTGAGGAGGGATTTCTTTGATTGTGAGGGCATATGGGTTGTATTTCTAGTTGCTTACTTGTTTGGGTGGTGTAAGTTGTATATATGCATGGTTGTTTATCTCTAATATAATGATTCCTCTTGATTCCTTTGTGTCACATTGTTGTGCTTCATTAGTAAACATAGTTTTTTTAAGGTGATTAAACTTGGAGAGGGTAATGTGTTTTGAGCTAAAATTGATGATTGACTGTCATAGGTATCTTATGTTTCTCTTGGTTAAGCATCGTCGTATTATTTTGTTATGTTTTGTTGCCTAAGGACATGCAACATTATAAGGGTTTTGATGTGCTATATAAATATAGCTTTCTCGATGCTTAAACTATGAGAACATGCATGTAGTTAAGGCTATGTTGTTATATTTGATGTGTTTTTGGGCGTGTTTTGCAGGAAATTAGGTTTTGGATGCTAAATGCACAAGGAACTATGAAAAGTGGCTTGAATCATAAGTACAAAAAACCCATTTTAAACCTCTACTCTCCAGGGTACGACTTCCTCCTAATGACCCATAAGCGGTGTGTACGATTCGTATCCCTGACAGACCTTACAAGTCATACCTCGGACAGATTCGATACAACTTCAGCAGTGCTTCAGTATTTTGGCCATAACTTCTTACCCCGATATCGGATTAAGGTAAAATTAGTATCTTTGAAAAGCTAATTCAATTCTGTCTGTTGCTAGGTCTTGAGATAAAAAAAACTCTAAGTACACAAAAATGTATGCATGGTTGAAGATGAAGATAGATGTATTTTTCACAAAACTTAATTGTTAAGGGATGTTTTCACATGCCTATAAGCCTAGAACTATTCCTGATGCAAATATGCACCGAAAGTCATCAAAAATCTGTAAAAAAGTTGAAGTGTCAGAAGAATATAAATCGGAAGTCTGAGTACAACTCGTATGATCCAACCGTAAGAAGAACAATGTCTAAAAACAAGAAAGGAAGAAGGTTTAGGTGGAAACGAGTGAAGGCCACGAGTCGTATGATCAAGGTACGACTCATGAGGATGAGTCATAAGAATATTAAAATGTTGAAGTCTTGGGATATGAGCAACTAGAATACATTCGACTGGGTCCTATGACTCGTAAGTAGATCATACGAGTCGTGGACCCGATTCATACCTTGTGACGACTTTAGTGTCCTATCCCATTTTAGTTAGGATTTGTTTCCTGGAGTTTCCATATATCCCAATTAAACTCCTATAATTTTTTTTACTCCTATTATATATGGGTAATTATGTTTTCCTATTTTATTTAGGATTTGATCTCTAGTGTTTTCCTATTTAATTTAGGAGTTGATTTTTAGGGTATCCCTACTTTAATTAGGATTTGGTTTCGTAATATATAAATAACCTTTAGGATTTTTTTTATTAATCAATTATCCATTCAATAAAACATTCACCAATTTTGAAATTACATGTATTGATTATTATTCTTGGTTTGTTATTCAATTTAAGACTTTGGGATTTATCCCTCACTATTTGGAGATTAATTTTGTAGTTTTCTCTGTGGATTCCATGATTGATCTCATAAATATAAGCAACTCATTCCCTTTGCTAGGGTTATGGAAACCATAGCAGATTAGCTACGTAGAGGAAGTATGACATTGATCTATTCTAGGGTTGCATGTATCTTAATCTTCTTCGCAATAATTAATCTTAAGTATTGACCGTAACTTGAGATAGCCTGTATTTGCATTCATTCGATAACCAAGAAGCTTGTTATTGGGAAAATAAACTAAGATAGTGATTTGGGATTCGATAACTAAGCGTCTTATCTAATTACTCAAGTCGATAACCAAGGAGCTTGTGAACTGAAGTCGAGCAAGGAGCAACAAGGAAACACCTGAAAATGATAACAAAGTCAAAGGGTGAAATTTATCTTGTAGCTTACCGGGCAGTTGATAAGATGCATCATGTAGGCTTTGCATGCATTGCAATAAAGTAGTTGGGTTGATTACAAGAAATATACGGAGTTAAAAAGCCAGGGGGAACACAAGCCTAGTGCTCATCTTCTACTGTTTACAAGCAAGAACAACCAATTTTTTCCTTTTTATTTTATTTTAACAAATCCCCCCTTTTACTTTTATGCATTGGCCGGTGATTTCAACAAATTCGGGAATGATTTTTGAACTATTCCCCTTGGGATTTGAATCCAACCTAGTTTGATTACTATATTTGACACCAACCGCTTTATCCTTTATATTTAGGGCGTTACATTCACAATCATCTTCTTCAACTTATCATTATTCTTATTGTTATTGCTGTTGTTACTGGACTAGATTTTTTGAATTAAATTTTATTCATATATCACTAGACATTAATTCATAGGTGATTTTAGTAAGTAAAATAATATTTTTAGTTT
>NC_061121.1:171970077-172011277 GCF_002878395.1 Capsicum annuum | reverse complement strand
TAAATTATGAATAATGGAACACATAGTATAAATCTCTTCTCAAGGAACATACTTTACTTTAGAAAATGATTACTTACTCTTACTAATAGGGAAAACTACTTTCTTCTTGGGAAAATTTTACTTTAAGAAACTACTCTGAAAAATCTTGCTATTAGGGAGTTTCTCTTAACCGATATACACCATGCGAGCTACATGGAGTCCAACGACTTGTGAGAGGCGTCATACTCTTTTCAGGGAGTATAACCTTAACTCAGTAATCACTATCTCGGCCTCAGGCCCATAAATCTCAATCCTACGGTGGCACGTAGTTCTAAGGTATGAAATCGTAGTAACTTACCCAACTCGGTGCTAGATACTACTCCCTTTAGTTAGCTACGCTCATCTCATAGAAATCCACTTTAAAATAATCTCATGGTTCATAAAGAATCCAACTATAAAATCTGTAATCTCATTTAGAAAAGTGGATTTCAAAGCTACTATGACCGTCAAGGTCAAAACTTTCTCAATAATCACAAAATACTCAAATCATGGGTGCTTATAGCACAAAAGTTCTTAAAATTATAATCTCAAATAGGTCTTAATGACCCATATATCAATCTCACATTAAGACGTATCAAAATTCATACTCGATATCATAAAGATTCATAAATCATATAGAAATCTGGACATTTTCAGCAATATGCATTATAATCTCAACATACTCATGTACTTTAATTTCTAAAACATTGAAACCATCATAATCTCAAGAAATACAACAAAGGGTATAACTCATACTTTAGTTTCAAAAGAAAACATGTAAAACCAAATATCTTTGTAATTAAAACAATTTTTGGGCACAAGGACGAAAGCAGTGTCCTTGTTCAAACCCCACAGACCTTAGATTATGACTTATAGATGAACAAGATTGCTTAAGACTCTTTTCGTACTCTTGAGTGGGGGTTGTTGAAGATTTTGACTTGGGAAACTTGAATCTTAGCTCAATTTGTAGAAACTATGGTGGAATCTTAAGGTTCTTGGAGAAAGATTTGGATTTGCTCTTAAGGGTTAATCTTGAGAGAAAACCCTAGTTCTTGATGCTTTGGATGATTCTGAAGTTCTATTCTTCATTTTGATATATCTAGGTGTTAAAATGGGTGGAAAAAGACCAAAAAGCCCTTTTAAAAATGGCTTTAAAATGCTGAATGGGATCTGTGATGGTCAGAGTGACAGTCCGTTGCTAGTTTGATGGCCCGTCGGATCGTCCATCGCACATTGGTCAGAAAAAGGCCACACTGCCTCGTTGCAACGGTATTAGCGATGGCCCATCACTAACTTAACAATCCATCATCCTGGTCATCGCACTTGGGCCAAAAGAGCAGCTCACTGCCTTAGTAGTGATGGCCCATCACTAGCTTAATGGTCCGCTGTCATGGCCATCGTACGTGGGCCAGAAGAGCAGCTCACTACCTTAGTAGCGACGGCTTGGGATACATTCTATCGCAAGCTCGATGGTACGTCAGCCTGACCATCATACTTGGCCAGTGGATGGTTTTACTGCCTTGGTTTCGACGGCTCGATCAATGATCCATCACAAGCTTGACGGTCCGTCAATCTGCCCATCGTACCTGGGCAGTTCTGATAGCTCTTAATAAAATAGCTATAACTTCTCACTCCGATACTGGATTTGGACAAAATTGGTAATGTTGGAAAGCTAATTTAATTTTCCACACAATAAAAAGTCAAATTTAGGAAAATTCTATATGGTTTAAACACCAATCACTTTGGAGGTCATTCCTAAAACTCTTAGAGATGGAAAAAGGCTTCACTTGACATGCTCTTAAGGCTTAGACTATGAGGGAACTTTACGGGGTTTTACAATATCTCCCCCTTGGAAAAATTCATCCTCGAATGTCACTAGTTAGATTAAGATACTGAGGAAATAAGGATGTACAACTGCAACCAATGGTGAAATCGACTTTAAATCTTTTAAACCTTTGAATACTCTGGGAAGTGCAAGAGATTTCTCCGGAATAATTACATAGCTGAATTTGATTAGGAAGGAACTGAATTAAGGAAGAATAATACCTTCGACTTGATCTAAACTTGTGGAGAAACGGTGCGGGTACTTGGCTCACATATCTGCTTCTGCTTCCCAAGTAGCGCCCTCAACTGAATGATTCCACCACAAAACTTTGACCAAGGGAACTTCTTTGTTCCTTAATCTACGTATCTGATAGTCTAGAATCTCGACTGGAATCTCTTCGTAAGAAAGACTGGCCTGAATATCTGAGCTCTCTGAAGGATCTACAACAATGAAATCACCAATGCTCTTCTTAAGCATGGAGATGTGAAAGACAGATCTTTGGGCAACTCAACTTCATAAGCTACTCTCCCAACACGACTCAAAACTCTATAAGGGCCAACATAATGGGGACTAAGCTTCTCTTTTTGCCAAACTTTTTTACCCCTTTCATGGGTGAAATCTTCGGATACACCAAGTAACCCACCTCAAATTCAAGATCTCTTCTCCTCACATCGGCATATGACTTTTGACGACTCTAGGATATCTTCAACCTTTCTCTAATCAACTTAAATTTCTCCATAGCCTGAAATACTGTATCAGACCCAATCACAGCAGCCTTACCCACTTTAAACCAACCTATGGATGATCTATATCTTCTACTATACGAAGCCTCAAATGGTGCCATCTAAATGCTAGGGTGATAACTATTGTTATACGCAAACTCAATTAGTGGCAAATGCTCATCCCAACTACCCTTGAAATCAAGAGCACATGCCCTCAACATATCTTCTAGAGTTTGGATGGTCCTCTCAGCCTGACCATCTGTCTACGAGTGAAAGGCAGAACTAAGATGCACTTGGGTATCAACACCCTTTTGAAAATCTCTCCAAAATTAAGAAGTAAACTGAGTACCCCTCTCTGAGATAATAGACAAGGGAACTATATGCAATCTAACTAACTTCCGTATATACAACCTAGAATAATCCTCATCTATATAAGATATATGCACTAGCAATAAATGCGCTGACTTAGTCAACCTATCTACAACAACCCAAATTGAATCATGATGCTAAAGCGAAAGGGGTAGACCAGTCACGAAATCCTTATTCACCTCTTCCCACTTCCAGGTAGGGATACCAAACTCTTGCAGCTTACCACCAGGTCTTTGGTGCTCTACCTTAACCTGTTGGCAAGTTACACACTTCTTCATAAACTCTGTTATATCCTTATTCATGCCACTCCACCAATAGACTTCCCACAAGTCGCAATATATCTTGGTGGCATCGGGATGGATAGAATACCGCGCACCATATGCCTTCACCATAATTCTCAACCTCAAATTACTAACACACAAAACACACAATCTATTATGAAATCTCAACACACCATCTCCCCCTTGGGAGAAAACCTCTACCTTTTGTTCCATAACTAACTCCTTCAGTTTGACCAAACTAGCATCCATGTCTTGCTTCTCCTTCATTTTCCAAACCAAAAAGCAGTCAGAACCACTCTGAACCTAAACATTCCTCTCAGTTTAATCAAGCAACCTAACACCCAGTCTAGTCAAATAATGCATTTATTGGGCTAACTCCTTCTTATCTTTCTCCATATGAGCAACACTGCCCATAGGCAATCTACTAAGGAGTTCTACCACTACGTTGGCCTTGCCCAGATGATACAACACACTCATATCATAATATTTTAGCAACTCTAACTATCTCCTCTGATAAAGATTTAACTCCCTCTAAGAAAACTCATACTGCAAGCTTTTATGGTCTGTAAACACATCAACATGAACACCATATAGATAGTGCCTCTAGATTTTCAATGCAAAAACCACAGCAGCTAAGGTCTATCTTGGAGAAATAACTTGCACGTTGCAACTGATCAAACAATTCTTCAATTCTATGAAGAGGGTACTTATTCTTAACTATGACCTTATTAAGCGACGATAGTCAATACACATACATAAAGAACCATCTTTCTTTCACACGAACAGGATGGGTGTGCCCCAAGGAGAAATGTTGGGCCTTATGGAACCTTTTTCTAGAAGATCTTTGAGTTTCTCTTTTAACTCCTTAAGCTCTGCAGTTGCCATACGGTATAGAGGAATAGAAATAGGTTGTGTATTGGGAAAATGGTAAAACCCAAATTCTATCTCTCTGTTAGAAGGTACACCTGGGAGATCTTCCATAAAGACATCAGGAAACTCATTAACTATTTGACTGACTGAATGGTCAAAATCTCAAACTTAGTGTCCTTAACTCTGACTAGATGGTAGATATAACCTTTGGATATCAACTTTCTATCTTTGATATAGGATATAAAGTGACTCTTGGGAGATACTTAACTTCTGGACCGCTCAAAGACTGGCTCATTAGGAAACTGAAACTTAACAACACGGGCACAACAATCTATAGATGCATAACAAGAGTGAAGCCAATCCATACCCAGAATTATATTAAAATCAACAATCTCCAACTCTATCAAATCAGTAAATATAACTCTATGAAGGATAGTGACAAGACACGTTTTATACACTTGCTTAGCAACAACTGACTCACCTACTAGAGTAAAAACTAGAAAAGGCTCGGGAATCTTTGGGGGACTTATTTCAAAACTCACAGCAACTAATGGGGTCACATAAGAGAAACTTTACCTAAGGTCCAATAGCACATAAACATCAAAGTGAAAGACACGGAGCATACCAGTAACAACTTCAGAAGAATTCGCTAGTTCCTGATGTGATAGTAAGGCATAAAATCTATTCTGGCACTGACTGCCAGCCGTACTAGAAAAGCGCCTTGAGGAGAGGTTGGATAAGCTAAAGGAGCTGGTGCACTAGTAGTCTGAGTCTGAGGTCAAATATCTTAACCCCCCTGCCTAGCTTACGGGCACTCTCTAAGTCTGTGGCCCATCTTTCCATAACCAAAACAACCCGTCTGATCGGCTAAGCACTACCGGTATTGTCCCTACCATACTTAGTACATGGAAGATAACAAGTTCTATTACTTACATTATTCTGGAACCTGGACATAGAAGGCCTATTCCCCTGCGCCTGTCTGATTCTAAGCACGGGATCACTAGATGATGAAGTTTCTGGCATAGATGAATGATCCTGAAATTGGGGTCGGTTCCCTCCATGGGATCTAGTCTAGCCATACTCAAACTGCTCCTATCTTGCCTTCTTATTTCCTCTTACTCTATCTCTCTTCCTTATCTTATCTGTCTCAATCTGTTGAGCATTTTTTATCAGCCTAGATGAATCTATATCCCTATTGATCATAACAGTCTTACACCCTTTCAGCACCAAAGCAGACACATCGGTCATGAACTTACTCATACTAGATCAGGTGTCAGCTACCAATTCAGGAGCATACTTTGCTAATAGGTTGAACTTGAGGCAGTACTTCTTAACAGTCATAGAGCCTTGCCTTAGGTTCATGAACTCATCTATCTTCACTTTCCTTATCTCTATTGGGAAGAACTTATCCAATAATGCATCTTGGAACACTTGCCAAGTCATAGGAGCAGCATCCTCCCCATACTCTTCCTCCATACCATTACACAGTCATAAGTAGTGTCTTTCAAACTATAAGAGGCCATCTCCTTACTCTTCTCTATAGTCACATACATAACCTAGGTGATCTTCTTTACCTCATCAAGATACAAATATGGGTCCTCTACTGCCTTCGACCCATAGAACTCTAGTGGATTCATTCACATGAAAGCATGAATCCTAGAAGCAGCCAAGTCACCTCCCTATTGATGAGGAACTGTGGTCTGGACATTTGTGGTAACATCTTGGGCTAATGCCTGTAATGCCGCCCGAAACTTAGTATGAGACATAATCTCATTCAAGGGACCAATAGGCTGAGGTTGCTCATTATTGTTTGTACAGGCATAAAGCAAAAAAATGGTACTGTTATAACATATCCCAACTGAAATAACAAAAGAATACTGTCTGAATAGCAACATGCTGAAAAGTATAAAACACCACTGATAGTCTAGTCTGACAAAGCCTCCACTACTCAAGAAATAGAGATCCATTGGGATAGATCCCTAACTGACTCATACTCAACTAAAAAGAAACAACCCAACTACTATGAAGATTGAAATCAGGGAAAATAGGTCCTCGAACCATGAGGACTCACCAACTATGGAGGCGTAGATCAAGGTACTCGAAGGTCACTGATGCTGCTGAGACTGAGCACCTGAACCTATATTATGAGACAATGTAGCACACAAACGTATATGTGGATCATTACTTTGAGAATATACCAACTATATGGGGGTGTATGCGATACATAAAATAATAATATCATCAATCTTTACAGAAGTCATGCATGCTAATATAACTGACTCACATAGCTCGAATAATCTCAAAATGCATATCTCGTAAATTATCAATGATGGAACACATAGTATAAATCTTATCTCAAGGAACATACTTGACTTTATAAATTTACTACTTACACTTACTAATAAGGAAACTACTTTTTTCTTGGGAAAATTTTACTTTGATAAACTACTCTAAAAAATCTTGCTATTAGAGAGGTTCTCTTAACTAACATATATCATGCGAGCTACATGGAGTACAACATCTTGTCCCCCTATGGAAGAAACCTCACATCGGGGAAAGGCATAATACTCTGGCCAGGGAGTATAACCTTAACTCAGTGACCACTATCTCAACCTCGAGCCAATAAATCTCAATCCTATGGTGGCACGTAGTTTTGAGGTATGAAATCATAGTAATTTACCCAACTCAGTGCTAAATACTACTCTCTTTAGTTGCCTACACTCATCTCATGGAAATTCACTTTAAAATAATCTCGTGGTTCATAAAGAACCCAACTATAAAATCTGTAATTCATTTACAAAAGCGGATTTCAAAGCTACTATGACTGTCAAGGTCAAAACTTTCACAATAATCTCAAAATACTCAAATCATTGGTGCTTATAGCACAAAAGTTCTTAAAATGACAATCTCAAATTGAGCTTAATGACCCATATATCAATCTCATAAAAAGACGTATCAAAATTCATACTCGATATCATAAATTTTTATAAATCGTATAGAAATATGGAAATTTTCAGCAATATGCATTATAATCTCAACATACGTATGTACTTCAATTTCTAAAACATTGAAACCATCATAATCTCAATAAATATGACATAGTGTTTAACCCATACTTTAGTTTCATAAGAAAACATGTTAACCATATATCTTTGTAATTAAAATAACTTTTGGGCACAAGGATGAAAAGAGTGTCCTTGTTTAAACCCCAATACCTTAGATTATGACTTGTAGATGAACAAGCTTACTTGAGACTCTTTTTCGTACTCTTGAGTGTGGGTTCTTAAAGTTTTTGACTTGGGAACCTTGAATCTTAAAACAATTTATAGAAACTATGGTGGAATCTTAAGGTTCTTGGTGAAAGATTTAGATTTTCTCTTAAGAGTTAATCTTGAGAGAAAACCCTAGTTCTTGATGATTTAGATGATTCTGAAGTTCTATGCTTTATTTTGATATGTATAGGTGTTAAAATGGGTGGAAAGAGACTAAAAATCCCTTTTAAAAACCATTTAAAAATGCTGGATGGAATTTGCGATAGTCGGAGTGATGGTTTGTCGCTAGTTCGATGGCCCATCGGATCATCCGTCTCATATTGGTTAGAAAAAGGCCACACTACCTCATTACAATGGTCTTAGTGATGGCCCATCTCTTTCTTGATGGTCCACCGTCCTGGCTGTCACACTTGGGCCAGAAAAGTGGCTTACACTTGGGACGGCTAGGTCGATGGTCCATTGCAAACTCGACGGTCCATCAACCTACCCGTCGCACCTGGGCGGTTCTGACAGTTCTCAGTAAAATAGCCATAACTTCTCACTCTGATACCAGATTTGGATCAAATTGGTATCATTGGAAAGCTAATTCAATTTTCCACACAATAAAAAGTTAAATTTAGGAAAATTCCATATGGTTTAAACAACAATCACTGTAGAGGTCATTCCTAAATCTTTTAGAGACAAAAGAAAGTCTTCACTTGATATGCTCTAAAGGCTTAGACTAAGAGGGAACTTTATGGGGTCTTACAATATAGTAGTGTTTCAAACAGTTGTTTTCTTTATTTACAATAGTTGTTGGATAGTTTCTATTACTGTTGAAGTAGTTATAACAAATAAATCCTCAGTTGCAATAAATAAATAATTGTTTGCAACATCTGTCTTTAATGAATCCACCAAATCATTCTTATGTTGCCATCGATCACTTTGCTATTGGATAGCTTCTATCATACTAGAACAAAATGGAATATGAATCCATCAGGTATGTCATCTATGACAGATAACTTATTCATTGCAATAGATGACTCATCTATTGTAACATACAAATTACCTGTTAGATAATGCTAAAAAAATATAAGCATAATCCAACAAATAAGTCATCTAATATAACAGAAGGGTTATTTGTAGCAATAAATATTTTATCTATTGCAACAAATAGTTTTGCCTGTTGGATACATATTATAATAGTTGGCTAGAACCAGAAGATTAATCCAATAGGTAAGTCATCTACTATATCAAATGGTTTATCTGATGCAATAGATGAATTATCTATTGAAATAGATGACTTACCTATTGGATTCATCTTCTATTCTGAATATGTATCCAAAAGATGAGTCATCTGCTACAATAGATGACCTACCTATTACAACAGATGGCTTACATATTGGATTCATGTTACAGCAGGTAGCAATACTGGGATAGAACCATAAGTTGAATCTAATAGATTAGTCATTTATTATGATAGAATAGTTATTTTGTTCTAATAGATGAATCATTTATTGTAATAAATGAGTTACTTATTGGCACAATAATAGTGCATATAATTTTGTTGTTGTATATAGCCACTCAACTTTACTATACTATCATTTTTAGTTTTTTTAACAAATTTTATTAGGTTCTATTAAGGGAGAAATCAATAACAATAGGTGTTGATTGTCATGGTGAATCAATCGGGAAGATTAGTTAATTTATTTAGCATTGGAATGATGGTGACATAGTAAAAACTATAGCAATAACAATCCAAAGAGATGTTTAGTATGATGATTTTATGAACTTAATCATCAATATTGTGGACTAAATTGCCAATCAAAAAATCTTGTCATCTGTTACATATGCAACTCTTTAGAAAATCAGAGAGTCCTATATTTTAAGATAAGCAATCAGCTTTGTTTATGTCCTTATTTGAGTCACGAAATTAGTCCCATTTTAAGGGTGCACGTGGTTTAAAAATTGATATAGAATTATAATGTAGAACAAGATAAACAAATATGTTAAATGATTAATTGGATGGGGTGGACATCAATATTTCAATGTTAAGAGTGGAAATAATTTGAAGGGGGACCAAACACCTACACCCATTATTGCAAGCAATATAGTGGGTAGTTCTCAATCAACATATTTGAACAATTATCAAAATTATAAAATGTATTCTTATAAGGGAATGACATTGAAGAACAAAGAAGAACTAGTCACTTTATTGCATATTTCTTGGTTGAAAAAAAAAACAGTCTCAAGAAGGTGATTAATTTGTGTACTATATATTGTTTTAGATGTGCACATTCGGTCCGAAAGTGGTGGTTGAGGGCTATGAAATTTATGTGTTCTGATAGATTATGTATTAGAACAAATGAAAGGTATCACATATGTGATACATATAATATTACGATGCATAATTTGCACTCCATGATAAAGGTCATCAGTAAATATTTCAAAAATAGCTGCCCCAATGGTAAAGGTCCGTCTACAAAAGATATGGCCAATCAAATCCGTATAGAATTAGATTGTAAGGTGAGTTATTGGAAGATTTATAAGGGCATGGAGATCTCTAAGTCATTGGTTAGGGGAATATATGAGCACGGGTATGCAGTGTTTAATACGTACAATTATATGCTTAGTTCCACAAATCCAAAAATTATAATGGTATTTCAGGTTGATGAAAATGAAAAGTTCAAGCACTTTTTTTGTAGCCTATGTGGCTTGGATTTATGAATTTCAATAAATGAGAAAAGTCATTGTGGTTGATGGGACATTCTTGCAGAGCAAGTATAAAGAAGTTTTTATATCCTTGGTAGCACAGGATGTGGAGAATCATATATTTTTAGTGGATATTTGTGTAATGGATAATGAATGTAATGTCTCATACCAATATTTTTTTGAGTAAATGGAAAGTTATCTTGACGATACCGATGAGTTGTTTATAATTTTTGATAGGCAACCAAGTATCAAAAAGATGGTTTCAATTGTCTGTCCTTCAACTTATTATTATTGTTATATGAGGCACATTGAAGAAATATTAAAAACAAATATCATAATTCAAATATAGTATCTCATTTTTATAAAGTTGCAAAAGTGTACGATAGATTTGAGTTTTATGACCATTTCAATCAAATAAGAGATATAGTACCCAATAATGACCTTGAGTTGTGAATTTTCTATTTATTTATAATTTGACTATTTTTCATTTCCCTGTAGCTACTACATACTTATATTAAGGTTCGGGGATAGTTGGCATAATTCCTAAGGCAATCTAGAATGAGTTGTGTGAGTTTGTGATTTTTTGAAGCTTGAAAAACCTTATAGTTGACTTCAGTTAACACTTATTATTCTGAGCATTGGGATGAAAAATAGACTGTGTCAGCATATCTAAAATGTCAAATTTTGATTGATAGCCAGGTTGGATCAATTTTGAGGCCTTTATATCTCATTTCGACCATTTATTTGGAAAATATTGAAATAGGGCCAAGAGGGTTAATTTTGTGAAAATAGCCTTTAGTCAAACATCTAATGTGCTCATTGAGTCCATAATACCGAAATTAGACTAATAGAACATAAGGTTTGTCTCAGTGGGATTGCGATCAAATCCAAATGGTCCGATTGATGTTTGATAGGCATGCACCAAAATCAGTACAACTCATATCTGGTGCAACCTCTTAAGCAGTCAGGGTCTGCTTAAGTGATAGTTGCTTTAGCTTTCCAAGACTGCTTAAGCGGTAGCCGCTTTAGAATCCAAGCATAATTTATGTGCTACTCATTTTAGCAACCCGGTACGTTTAAGTGACCATGTAGTCGCTTAAGCGACCACATAATCGATATATATAACCCCCCGCCTTTCTCAATGTTTCTCTATTTTAGGACCTCCAATCTTAGGCAAAGCAATTTTTTAGGGTCTTAATGTTGATTTTCAAGTGCGTAACTTCTAAACACATAATCCCACTATTTTCCTTGATTTTTATCTTCAAAAACACCTTTAAATCGTGATTTTATAGTGGAAATCAGAGTTTTCACAGGTAAAGTTTAAGAAGGATTTTTATTTAGTTTGAACCTCTATTTTAACCCAATTTTGTGCAGGTTTCCTCTAGTAGACACCTATAGGCTATAACTTTAGGGAATGTGTTTTTGAAATAAAATTTTTGTTTTACCCCTTTCATTTTCAAACCCATTTTTTGAACCTGTTTTGACCTCAGCCCCAATATTGGAAATATGTGTATCATTTGCTTTATGCTAGATTTGGATGTTGTATTTTATTTTATGATCGTATGCAAGGGGAAGGCCCCATATTAAGGCACTTTAGACTAGATTTTTATCATTTTGAGGTAGGTTATGGATTAACTTCGTAGTTGAGATAGGTAGTTAATGTATAAGTAAAGCATGTTATGAGTTGGAAAAAATAACTATTCGATTCTTAATTTGGGATTATTTATACTATTGTGTGTCTGTATAGGGGCTTATATGTTGTTGTTGATATCTTGTGATATCTAATATTGTAGTTTGCCCATGTCGGGGCTTTATTTGATATCATTGGCCTAATCTATCCATCTAAATGCCTTCATTCTAGATATGATTTTTGTGTGGGAGCTTAGTTTATAAATTCAAGCCTTATTTGAACATTGGTTGTGTTCATATCCACAAATTACATAATTAGGGGTTGATATAATATTCATGAGGTCTTGAATGCATATTTAATATGATGGTGCCTAATTGGAGTTGAAAATCATGAATTATGGACTTATTGAGTTGATTTCTGGACTCACTAGTATATATATTCCGTGTTGGATGGATTGGACATCATCATTTAGTTGATTGTGAGAATTTCATCTTTTTTCCATACATATAATTTCATGAGACACTGGTACTATTGGAAAACACTATTTTTGTAAAAAATGAGACACCTTTATGAAAAGCCTCTTCCTCAACACAAGATGAAGAGGAGAGTTGTGATTGAGATTGAGATATGAGATATAATATATTGGTTGTGAATCCCCATGTGTCATGTATGATACATGAGAGCTCAATGGGTGTAAATAGAAAGTCATATGATGGATTTCACTATTCATTCCATCAACATTGCATTGGATACATATCTTGCTTGCTGCATTAGTTTTCTTTTAATTGCGAGTGGTTTCCATATATTTCCTTCTTTTTATCTTTGTTATTACCATTTATATATATATATATATATATATATATATATATATATATATATATTAGAACTGTTAATGGATATGGTGTGAGCTACCATTTGGACTTTTCTATTTGCAGGTGACGTGTACATAAGACATTCTACTTAATGTATTTTCTACTTTTCTAAGTCGGCCTATGATACCTACGGAGTACAAGTGGACCATACTCACTCCTATTGTACCTTTTAGATACAGATCCTAGTATGAGTAAGACTGACAGAGGTTGATTCATGCAATGGAGGTGGTGACATTTTGAGGTACCGGCAACTCTATGCTTACCTGAGTCGACTCTATGCCTCTTCAATCTATGAGTTTTATTTATCCCTACTTCAAAGATAATCTAAGTATTTTCTTATTTTGAATATTTTATTTGATGCTCTTATGTTGTCACACTAGATTTTGGAATTGAATTTTATGGATTTCTTTTATGTTCCGTTGTAATTATATTTCATGATCGGCTTTACTTCTGTCATGACCCAATTTTTGAGTCATGATGGCACCTACTTTATCCCACTAGTAGGTAAGCTAGACCATTGCCAGGAGCTATAAGCAATGGGCTAATTTGATGGAAAATGACAAAAATGCTAGAAATATATATGTAAAAGACTTACAAGAAATAAATCATGGAATAATACTATAACGGAAGAGAAACAATAACATCCCACGACCTAGTAGTGTCGGTACAAGAGTCTCTAATCGAATAAAATACAAGTACTATCAAGTCAATAAACAACAGTCTCAAAAATAGAAAGACTAGCAAAAATAGAAGAAGGAGAAAAGATCAACTCCGACTTTGAGAGGTCACCCTGTCTTTGAACTTAGTCCAGCATAAGTCTGGGCATCAATGATGACCATTAGTACTCGTATCTACACTAGAATAACATTTTAATATCTGACTTGAACCTTAACTCATATCATCATTTGTTGGGCTTGAACCAGAACTCATATCATGAATAATGTTAGAATCAAACCGGTCTTCTTATCATAAATCACCGGACACAAATTAGAGCTAGTATCGTCTCCCAAGTCTATATATCCAATAGAGAATCATCAATATAAACCTCCTAGATCTCAAGGGGGTAATTAAAATAATGTGCAAGGGCAATAGGTCCTACAAGAAAATAATAGTAATCATTGGCTAAGGTTGGGCGGAGGGGCCTACTTCTGTCCCCAAATTCCATTCTAAGCAAAATTATATCTCAAACTAGGCTAAGTTATTTATTTTCATTACTAGATATTAAATAAGCCACAATTTAGTTTTAAGATAGTAAATCTACCTCAACAGTGAGTAGCCAAGTTAATTATGCCTAGTTATTGTTCCTTAATCGACTAAAAGATCCAAATCATACTAAATATAACTCCAAGACCTAAATCTCATCCCAAAACTAGCATAATATCATATTCATACTAGAACAAGCTCAATCTAGGATAAATAGAAACCTAGCCTACCTGGATACCCAAGAAAGCCTAGTAAAGTCAGCTAAATCATTGCTTTCCCCTATCGAGAAGCATCGACTTGATGACATGCTATCAAAATTATAATCGGCCCCATATTGCAATTTTATGCTTCGGGTCTAAAATCAAATAAAAATCCCATAGTGGGTCCACTCATAAAATCACACTTTTGAAACCGTCAACATATTCCTTCTTAAGGAATATTTACCCTCAATAATGGGTAAATTCCAAGCTCAATGATGGTAAATCAACCCACCACTAGTCTAGGGATTTTGGGAATAAATTGAGGAATTAACGATGAATTTACAAAAAACTTACCAAGACTTCTATGATGAAATGAGTAATCCGAGCTCACAATACCCCAAAATCTCTTTGTAAATGCTCCTCTAATTTTCTAATCTCTAGGGCTCAAAGCTCTTGAACTTGTGGAAAAATAATGAGAAAATTGAGCAAAGAGGCATTTAACGGCCTCCCAAGTGCCGCTTAAGAGGCCACTTGACCGCTTAAACAGTCACCGCTAAATCAGCTAAGAATCACTTAAGCGATACCTACTGATCCGTTATCCTCCACTTAAGTGGACAAATAGCTGCTTAAGCAACCTCTGCTTTAGTAGAATAGGCTTTGCTTTAGTTGCCCAGATGGCAAGCCATGTAGTTTAAGCGACTAGCTAGTTTCTTAAGTGTCCTCCTCTAATGCGATCTAAGTGAAGCTTTAGTAGATGCACCAGCTCAGTTGTGCACCAGTTGGGACTTGGAAAATTCCAAGTCTCCATCGACCCCTCAATATTCATTCAGAATTCCATGAATTCAAATGAACTATGATGACCTATCAAATTTGACATTTCAGACTCAATGGTGCAGTTAAAATTTCCATCTGAGGTCATTTTGATGAAATGTGGGCCCTACACCCAAGGGCCATATTTATCAACCTTTGACCAATAGATCTAAATGTGTCTGAAAGCCTTAGGATCAAAATGAAAGGTCCCCTTAGCCTAAAATCAATGTTCCAGAGCTAATTAAACTATCAGAATTGGCCAATGAGGTCGTTAAACCAAAGTTTTCACCCAATAGCCAATGCTTACCAGTAAAGACTTCAAAATAGGGAATTGGCTTTAAAACCCAAATGAACTACTTGTAACTGAGCTATCAACTCCAGCAAGTCATAAATGACTTAGGAAAGCAATAGAAAAGTTCAAAATAAAGAAAATGCACGAAAATGCAGAAAATGACTTGGATGGTCATTATAATATACACTACTAAAGGAACTTTAGTCTATAAAAGTAAAAGGTTAGGAAGTACCTAAAGCCTCGAACATGTGATGATATTGGGCCTGCATCTCGCACTTGATCCCCCAAGTGGCCTCCTCTATTGGGCGGTGTCTCTACTGAATCTTAACTACTGGAATCTCTTTGTAGCGCAACTGCCTAACATCCCTTGCTAATATGAACAATGGCTCCTCCATGAAGGTCAATCTCTTATCCAACTAAACTGAGTCCCGCCAAAGCACATAAGAGTCATTGGGAATGCAATGCTACAACATAGCAACATGAAAAAGCAAATAAATAGTAGTAAATCTTAGGTTAAGACTAACTCATAATCCACCTCTCTAACTGTACGAAGGATCTTAAAAGGTCTAATATATCTATAAGCTTACCGTTTCTGTCAAACCTCATCACACCTTTCATAGGTGAGACTAGGAGGAATACCCAATCTCTTACTCCAAATCTCAAGGCACAAAGTTTATGATCAGCATAATTCTTTTGCCTACTATGAGATACCCTTAACCTATCTTGAATCACCCCAAGTCTATCCAATGATTCGTGAAGCAAGTTAGTAGCACAAGGTCTAATCTCAGGGTCTCAAATAATCCAATTAGATATCCACAATGTCTACCATATAAATTTTTAAATGGTTTCATCTCAATATTTGAATAGTAGCTATTATTTTGTGCAAACTTTGCCAAAGCTAAGTGTTTCTCCCATTGACTTCCAAAATATATAACACAGGCTTGGAGAATATCCTCAAAAACCTAAACAGTCTGCTCTGACTGCCATCGGTCTAAGGATTAAAAGTTATGCTAAGATCAACCTGGGTACCCAAATTCACCTAAAAATCTCTCTAGAAACTAAAAGTGAGTACCAAACACCAGTTTGAAATGATATACAGGTACTCCATGCAGATGAACTATCTCATGAACATGGATACGGGCTAACCTCTCAACACTGAAGGACATCTCAATAAGAATGAAATGTCCCAATTTAGTCAATCGATCTACAATGGCCCAAATACCATCGAAACCATAAGATGTGTGAGGCAAACCACTAATAAAATCCATGGTGATCTTCTCCCACTTGGAAATAGGCAATCTCTAAACCAGGCCACCAAGCCTCTAGTACTCGGCCTTCACCCACTGATAACATAGGTAACGATCTATGAAATATATCACGTATCTATTCATGACACTCTACTAATAATGGTGCCTCATATATCTTAGCAATACCAGGGTGAATAGAATATCTGGAGTGGTGAACCTTACACAAAATTGACTGAATAAAGTCTCCAACCATCAAAACATAATTGACCATCATACCTCAAAATACCCTTGGAATCTATGGTAGCCTTCCTAGACTCCCCACTCAACACCAGATAACGGATGATACAAAGTCTCTTATCCTCAAACTGACAACTTTGAATATTCTCAAATAAGGTAGACCTCATCTTAAACCTAAAAAGAATCCTTCGAGGGTAAGAAATATCAAGTCACATCATCAAGTTGGCTAAGGACTGGATGTCCCACATCAAATGCCTCTGAGAAACTAAAAAAGAAGCCAAACTACCCATCATCTCCTTTCGAATCAAGGCATCTTCTACTATGTTCGCCTTGCTCGGATTTTATAAAGTTGAGATGTCATAATCCTTAAGCAACTCCATCCATCTACGTTGCCTGGAATTAAGCTATCTCTAGCTTATAAGATGTTGAAGACTATGCTAATGGATATAGATCTCACAATGCATGCCATATAGATAATTCCTACAAATCTTAAGTACAAAATATACCACTATCAACTCCAAATCATGAGAGAGGTAGTTGCGCTCATGCACCTTCAGCTTCCTTGATGCATAAGCAATAACTGAATCCTACTATATCAACACACACCATAAACCATCATTGAATGCATCACAATATATAATAAATCCCTCGCTCTTCATAGAAAGAGCAAATATAAGATTTGAAGTAAGAAAAACCTTGAGCTTCTAAAAGCTCAACTCATACTTCTTAGACCACTAGAAAGGAACCTCTTTTCGGGTGAATCAGGTCATTGATGCTATAATAGTATTAAAATCCCTAACAAACTACCTATAGTAACTAGCCAAATTAATAAAGCAATGAACCTTAAATGGAGATGTAGACCTGGCCCAATCACGAATAGCCTCAATCTTTATTGGATCAACCATAATCCTATCCATAGACAACACATGTCCTAGGAATATCATCAACTCAATCTAGAACTCACACTGAGAATTTGGAAAAAATTCTATGATCTCTCAAAGTCTGAACCATTATCCTCAAAAATTACATATTCTACTCCCTGCTTCTCAAAAAATGAAGGATGTCATCAAGGAATACGATCACGAAGGAATCCAAATATGGTCTGAGCATATTGTTTATCGAACCCATGAATGCTACTGGGGCATTGGTCAACCTAAAATACATCACCAGGAACTCATAATGATCATAACAATTCTTGAATGTTATCTTTTGGATATCCTGAGCCTGAATCCTCAAATGATGGTAATTGAACCTTAAGTCAATCTTAGAGAACACCACTGCTCCCTGAAGCCGGTAAAATAAATCATTAATGAGAGGCGTAGGATACCTATTCTTCACTATCACCATATTAAGCTACATGTAGTGAATACACTTATACAAGGACCCATCCTTATTCTTCACAAACAAGATAGGAGTTCCCCAAGGTGACACACTCGGTCTAATTACCCAATATATCTTAAAGTTGAGAATTTATCTCCTTAAGCTCTGTAAGATCCATATGGTAGGGTGCCGTAGAAATAGGTCAGGTGATTGACTTAAGATTAATAATAAACTCAATATCATGCTTAGGAGGAATACTAAGTATATTAATAGGAAAAATATCAGGAAATCATAGACTATAGAAATAGAGTCAAGCAAGAGACTCTCCATGCTAACATCAAAAATATAAGCGAGATAAGACTCGCAACCCCTCAATATAAGACTTCCATCTTGGACATAAGAAAAAATCCCTATCAGCTCACGTGTAAAAGATCCCAATCATACAACTGAGAGATAGAGAGATAACCAGTCCATGTCAAGAATAACATAAAAATCCACCATATCTAATACTATAAGATCAGCTTGAGTATAAAACTCTCAAATAGTCACAACACATGATCAATATACTTGATCCACTACTAAAGAATCACCCATGGGAATCGATACACCTAATGGCACAGATAAAAAATTCCAATATAACCCTAAATATAGGGCATAATAAGAAGATACTTAAGAATAAGTGGATTTCAAATCAAATAAAAAAATTGGCTGCTGGCACACTAAAATTGTACCTATAATTCTACCTCGGGTCTACCATGTATGGCATATAGATGACCTCGCTCGCCGCATTGCTGTGTGCTTTATTGATCTCCTATCCCACCCACTTGAGGACCTGTACAAGCACCTTAGGACCACATCGAAGACCCTGCATACCGCCTATGGCTATAGGTAATACTGCCTTAATTAGTGGAATGCTCTGCACTATAGAATTAACCACTCAACGCCTCGGTCACTCTTTTAAGAAATGATCAAAGGCCCTATAATCATAACACTCCTCAGGCATTGTACTAATACAACAAGATTTAGTTGACCTAGAATAACCATCATGGATAGAATACCTAGATAATGAACGTTTAGGAGGCTGACGACTACTCTTGCTAGGATAATCTCTATATTTAGTCTAGCCGTCATTATTAATTTAAAGTGTGGCTTGAAATGGCCTACTAAGATGACCCTGATGCTAATAAAGTTGATGCAGAGGGTACCTGCCCTAAGAACCACTGCCTCTAAACCATGAGCTACTCCTTCTTCTGAGTTCTAGGTTGCTTGTAAGGATAAGCTCCATAATTTAGGCCTAGTTAAGACTTATGGTATTGATTACACTACATTTTAGTTAGATTTGATATATTAACATTGGATGAGAGGTTATTTTGATTCTAAGCCAGCTGGGTCTCCCCTATTGACATGGACTCAATTTTTTTAGGTTTTCTAGGAGAAGTATATGCCTCATTGCCATAAAGATCATTTGAGAGTCAAGTTCTTGAGATTGGAGTAGGGATCCATGACTGTTGTAGAGTATGAGGCTCAATTTTATGAGGTGGTAAATCATGGTGCATCTATATTGTTGACTGAGTATGAGCGGATTTGATGTTTTGTTCGAGGATTGATACTTTCTTTCGCATAGCCACATAGAGTTTGGTTGCTATTGGTAGATCTTATATTGAGGTTTTGGATCATGTTCAAATTATGAAGGATATGTATCATGAGGTCCAAGAAGGTAGTGATAAGAGGCCTCTAATCACTTTTTTTTTGGACCTCACGATACATCTATTTCATAATCTGAGCATGATCCAAAACCTTTATAAAAGATCTACCACCAACAAACAAACTTGTTGTCGCTATGCAAAAAGGAAGTCGTATTTATCAAATAAAATGTTAGACCTGATCATACTCAATTAGAAATATAGATGTATCATGTTTGGCCAACCTATGAAATTAAGCCTCAAACTCTACAATAGTTATGGATCCCTGCTCCAATCTTAAGAACTGGTATCTCAAACAATCTTTATGGCTATAAGGCATATACTTCTCTTAAAAAACCTTAGAAAATAGAGTCCATGATAATAGAGGAGATCCAGTTAGCTTAGAATAAATATAACCACTCTTCTAATGTTGAGCTATCAAATCTAACTAAAACGTAGTGTAATCAAAACCATGTGTCTCAACTAGGCCCAAATTATGGAGTGTATTCTCAAAAGCAACCAAGAACTCATAAGAATCCTCGCCCAGTGCACCAATAAACCTTGGCAAATTCAATCTCAAGAATCTACCCAATATCTTATTCTCATCAACAGACATAGTAGGCTAGGAAATTATCAGTACTGGAGGAATCCCAACCTTAGAAGCTACAGCTATAGGTTGCACTCTTACCTTAATACTACTCTGGTTCACAGACCGAGCACCATCAGATGGTGTGCCACCAACTAATCCCAAAAGCTTAGCCAACGTATCCTTAAGTAGTGATATTGAAATAAATCTTGATGGATCTTGGGATGGCCCACTATTTGCTGGGGTGGAGAAATCTCTGGCATGGGAGCAAAAATTTTATTTAGTGAAGGATCCCTATCCTGGTCTTTAGTTGGGGGCTTCATCTCTCAATTATCCTTTACTTCTAGGTTTTCCAAGTGCCTAGATAGGATACTTAGTCATGTACTTATGGTCCTCGTCTTATGTATAGGTAGCACATGTTTAGCCACTGGCAAAAGAGTGAAACCAAATGAATCTTTAGAAACCAACTTAGAATCTTAGCTCAAAATAAGTAAAGAAAGTGGAGATCTCCTAAGAAAGTCCTATAACCTTTCGAAAATAAGAAATAAATACCATCATTCTGATCCACGGGACTCTACTAGACATCTGCTCTTGTTCCTATAATACTGGTGAACTTAGCACTATGATACCAATTTTCTACGACCCAATTTACTAGTCATGATGGCAGCTACTTTATCCCATTAGTATGTAAGATAGACCATAGCTTGGAGCTATAAGAAATAGGCTAATTTTGTAGAAATGACATAAATTAAAAAAAATACTCAAGTAAAAGACTTACACGAAATAAATCATGGAACAACAATACAATGGAGATAAATAAGAGTAATAATAACATCACATTACCTAGTAGTGTCAGTACAAGAGCCTTTAATCCAAAAGAATACAAGTACTATCATTTCAATGTAAAATAGTCTAAAAAATGGAAGACTAGCAAAAATAGAAGAAGGAGAAAAGGTCAACTCTAGCTCCAAAACCTCACCCTATCTCCAAACACTGACCAACATAATTCTTGATGTCAACGATAGTTACTAGTACTCGAATCTACACCAAAAAGGTACAAAAATATAGTATGAGTACCAAAGCCATGGGTACTTAGTAGGCATCATAGGCCAACTAGAGAAACCATAATATAAATATAATAAAATGTGAGATAAATAAGCTAAGTCAAGTTAAGAGGAAAAACCTAGAATAATGCTCCAAATATTGTAAATAAAGAACTGAAATAATAAATTTAATGGGAATATGTCTATCACTATAAAATTGGAGCCCATGAGCCAGAAATTGCAGTAAAGTACATAACCTAATATGGTCCCCAATAAGCCTAAATGGTGCAAGCAGAGAGAACTAATAATAGAAATTATGCTAATTAATTGGATCTTGAAATCATAATCGTGGATCCTTCCATACCATAAATACAAAAATCAAATCATACCTTAATTACCATAAATAATCTCTCAATGTCAGACTTGAATTTAGCGGTATTTTTAGTGCACTGGGCTACCCTTTAATGTCAGACTTGAATTTGAAGTTATATCATCATTTATCGAACTTGAATAGAAACTCATATTATAAGTAATGCCAGAATAGAACCGGTCTTAATGTCATAAATCGTTGAACTCAAACCAGAACAAATATTATCTCCTAAGTAGAAATCTCCAATAAATCATCATAAATCCAAAACTCCTCATACTCAAGGAGGTAATTAAAATAATGTACAATGACTTTAAGCCCTACAAAAAGTTAATATCAATCTTGGCCTAAGGTGGGTTGGAGGGCTCCACTTCTATCTCTGAATTCCATTCTAAGGCAAATTCTATACCGAACTAGAATAAAGGATCTAATTTCACTACCAAATATTAAATAATGCATAATTTAGTTCTAAGTTAGTAAATTTACCTAAAGAGCAAATATCCAAGTTAATTATTCTTAGTTATGGTTCCTTAATCGGCTAAAAGATCCAAATCATAAACAATATACCTCCAAGATCTAAATTTTTAGATCCAAATCATAAACAATATACCTCCAAGATCTAAATTTCATCCCAAAACTATCATAATATCATATTCATAAAGTAATTAAGCTCAATCTATAAGAAAGATAAACCTAGCCTACCTAGATGCCGAAGAAAGCTCGTGAAGTCTACTAAATCAACGCTTTCCTTTTTTGAGAAGCTTTCACTTGAGACAAGCTATCAAAATGATAACCTACTCATCAGTAGATAACACCGGTGCCCATATTGTATTTTTATGCTTTGGGTCCAAAATCACATAAAAATCATGCGCAGGCTTGCAGAATTGCACTTTCAAAATTGTCAACACATCCCTCTATGCTAAAGGAATATTTATCGTCTAGAATGGATAAATTTTAATCTCAAATGATGATAAAATAAACCTATCAATAGAGTAGGGATTTTGGGAATAAATGAGGAATTAACCATGAATTTTATGATCCGTGCTCACAACACCCCAAAATCTCATAATAAATGCTCCCTTAGTTTTCCACGATCTTTAAGGATCCAAGCTCTTGAACTTGTTGAAGAAGCATAGTGAAAGACCTCGTATTTTTAGGCTAGTCTTTGAATCATTGTTCCTACATGTATAAGCTATAATCTAAATGATTCCCATGTGAATATAAATTTCATGATCTTTATCCTTGTGTTTGATGTGCTTTTGAGGTGAAAATATTCATAAGAATCACTTAGAACAAAGTTGAGCATAGATCCTTTGATTCATCCAAAGTTTGGAATTCAATTCTACAATGGTCTACTTTAAACGTGTATAACTTTTGATATATGTGGAATTTTTTATCTCAAGACCCACCAAATTGTATAATGTTGAATCATATTTTAAAAGATACCAATTTTGCCTTAATCTGATATCCGAGCAAAAAGTAACGGCTTTTTCCATAAGAGGCAGTAACTAGAGGTGATATGCCCATGTCGCGGGCCTTACTATGCCTCTCTAGAGGGGGCGTCGTGGACTCTATCACCCCGAACTGAAAATTGCGTCACCTGGTCCATTTCTTCATGCTGCAACTTCTTATGGGTCAAGGGGCAGTTTGGTCCTTTCCCCTCAACCCCAAACATCCAAGGGATTATTTATAGCATAAAAAAGGCATTATTTGCCCATCTTCTTCATGATTTGTTCTCACGAAACCCTCATTCTTTCCCAAGAATAATTCAAGATTCATTCTCAAGAAAGTAAAGGATTCAAGCTCTTAAGTTCAAGAAACCCTCAAGAATCTTCAAGAAATCATCTAATTAAGGTATGTGGGAGTTCATCCATTGGTCCCCTTTCACTCACGGAGCCCAAAAGCTCTCTTTTCAATTAAAGAATGAAATTTTATTCTTATATCTTATTTTTATTATGGAGTTTTGTATGTTTAAGAAAGATTTAGTTTCATGATTTCATAGTGTTTTTAATTCAATTTAGTTCATGTGTTATTCCATGCAAGATGTTGAATTCCCCATGCCATGAATTTGAGTTTCCCATGCTTTATTCAAGCGAATTCCATGATAGATCCTATATTCATGATTCTTAGCAACATTCCCATGTTTTAAATTATTGTTTTCCATATGTTTGATGAAATTCCTATATCATGTTTAATTAATGTCATGATGAATCCCTAAGTTATGAATGCTACCATGTAACCCTATTGTTCCCTCATGTTAAAGACATTCTTATGATTTAAGTTATGATCTTTACATGTATTGATGAATCACTCATCTCCTATTTCATGCGAATTCCATGTAAATCTCCCAATTCTTAATTTTAGTTAGTAATCATGTTTTGTTCCTATGTTTAACATATTTCCATATTCAAGTTCATGATCCCCATGTGTTTGATGAATTTCCTCATATTAAAGTATTAATCTCCATGTGTTTTATGAAATGCCCACGTGATGGGTTTCTTTAAATAATGCTTTCTTATTATTGTTTTGAAACTTTAGTATATTCCTATCATTATTGCTATCGAGTCCTGGGGATTTTGAATACCCAAAAACTTAGCTGTTTACAAAGTTCTAGTAGAGTCAAAAAGGTTTTCAGATAAATGATGATTGCCATTGGTTCAATCAATTATCATATCCAGTTAAACTTAGATTAATCTAGAATTCAGTGTCTTTCAGTTGGGAGTAGGATCTAGCATCAAGTAAATGCAGGGATAACAGCTTTCCCATCAGTTAGATAGAGTCGTAAGTAGCAGTTTTGATATTCCAGAACTACATATCCAGTGTAGGATATGAGAAGTCACCCATCAGTTTAGGCTTGGCTACCTCTCAAGGTCACCCATTAGTTTAGGCTTGACACCCTGGTCCTTCGGGAAATCAGTTAGTGGATCCACACAGGCATTGTTAATACCCGTGGCACGATATTGATACCCTTCTAACTGGGGTTACAAGTTGGACCCCAATTAGTTCAGTGCGGGGTATGTCAGTTACATGATACCTCCCACAGTCTCAGTATAGTATTTTGTGTCTCTTAAGTTCAAGTTTGCTTGACTAAGTGTACAGACTTCCAGATGTTTAGTTTAACAATTCTCAATCTTTCAGATTACAAATTATCTCAGTACCATAACAGATCTACACTTAGTCCTGCATTCTCAAATAATATTGTTTTCTTGTATTCCCACTTAATTATCTCATGTTATTCCATTAGTCTTTATCTCATATGCTTAGTATCCCATTGTTTTAGCCCAGTTATTTAGACTAACTATAGTTCAGTATTATGTGATCAGTATTCAGTCATTAGTTATTAAATGTCTGAATATCAGTAGTTTATATTCATATATCAGCTACTCAATATATAGGTACTAGTTACCCCTTTTACTTAGAGTTCAATTATTCCATAACCCAGACATCAGTTATTTAGTTAATCAGATCAGCCCAGTACATGTATATTTGGTCTTGCATGTTCATGTATCCATGCTTTATTGTATCCCATCTTTAGTTCTACTTATTCTGCAAAAGTAGATATTTTAAACTAAGTGTAGTGATTCACCAGCTTACCAGATTATGTTTGTTGCTCATGCTTTTAAGATAATTCAGCTTTCAATTAATTCAAGCCTATTGGTGAGTCCACTTACACTTAGCATGCATGTTTTAAGATTATGTATGAAATTAGTTTTACTTATTGTATTCACCCCTGCATACTCAGTACATTCCAGAAGTAATAATCCATATATATGTCTATGTGCTACATTGTCTCATAATGTAGGTACTAGTTATAGCCTACACATCATAATCAGATAGTTGCAACTTCCAGCCAACAGGTGATGAGTTGTCCTATTTCAGGGACTCCAGACAGTTTTAGTTCATGTACAGTTTATTTATTTTTTATATGTATTGATTAGTGGTAGTTAGAGGCATGTACCACCTACCTAAAGTCAATATAGTATAGGCTTCATAGATGTCAGTCAAAGTCAGTAATGTAATTTTAGTTTCTTCCTTCAGATTTATAAGATTGTAAAACTTTATCACTTACATACTATTTTATATTTTCAGTATGACTGTGTTTCCACATAGTAGAACCTCTAATTTAATGTATTATAATTTAGTTGCTTAAAAGTATGTCAGTTCATGGGTTAGCTTGGGATCATTTGTGGTTCCAAGCACTGTGTAGTGTCCAGGATGTACTCTCGGGGTGTTACCCATAGAAAATCAAGCAAAAAGCCATTTAATGCCCTCTTAGGTACTACTTAAACATCCACTTAACAGCTTAAGCGATCATCGCTAAAGTGTCTAAGTAACGCTTAAGCGGTACTCACTGAGTTTGTACCCTTCTCTAAAGCAAAAAAATAGCTTCTTAAGCAGCCTCCGCTTTAGTGGCATAACTGGCAAGCCTCGTCACTTAAGCAACTAGATGACCGATTAAGTGGCCTCCACTGAAGCGACCTAAGGTTCTCTTTAGCGGATGCACCAACTAGGACTTAGAAAATTCCAAGTCTCCACCGATCCCTTGAGATTCATCTGAAATTCCATAAATGAAAACAAACTATGCTTCCCTAATAATTTTGATATTCCTGGATCAATGGCATAGTTAAAATTTCCATCCGAGGTTATTTTAATTAAAAAGGGCCCCACACCTCAGGGCCACTTTTATCAACTTCTGACTAATAGACCAAAATGAGTCTAGAAGACTTGGGACCCAAGCCAAAGGTCCCCCAACCTAAGTCAATGCTCTGAAGTTGATGAACCTGTTAGAATATGAATATGACTTTTTAAAACTAAACTTTTCACTCGATAGTCAATTCTTACCAACAAAGACTTCAAAATAGGGAATTGGCTCTAAAAACTAAATTAATTGCTCAGTAACTGAACTAGTCATAAATGACTTGCGGCAGCCATAGAAAAGCTCTAAATGGCAAAAATGCATGGAGATGCAAAAAATAACTTGGATGTTCTTTGCAACTTCATTTTATAAGTCTCTCCTGGGTATTTATTATTGTATTTATGTATTCCTTTATCAATTTGAGTGATTGGATTACTTACTAAAGCTTAGCCATGATAAGTTCCATCATGACCAGGATGACATTTATCAATTTAGGTGATTGGATTCCTTTATCAATTTGGATGATTGAATTCCTGAACGGGCTGAGGTGCTCACTGATTACAGGTTCTTCTTTCACTAGCCCTTATGGGAGGCATGTTCTCTAAAGGAAAGTAAGAATGGTTCAAACTGGGAGTTCAATTTGAGCTCATGCTCATTGGCACGACATGAATACTAAAAAAGGGAACTATTCCTAAAATATCTCATAGCCTCCTGCACATAAGTGTGGTGCGCAACACACCCATGTACAAGACTCTACTAGATGTGGTTTTTTAGACTTCCTAGGACACTTTTGAACCTTAGTCTCTAATACCAAGTTTGTAACACCCCAAATCTAGTACCTGCAATGTTACACGGTGCTCATAACCCCGAAGGACCACAAGCTATCCCATGACTAATATCTATAACTAAGCACTAAGTAATATACTATAAATATGTAGAAAATAAGCTGTAAGGCCATAAGGTTCAAAACTAAATAAATACTGAATATAAAATAATGTCTGTAATAGGGTATAACAATAGCCAAAACTAAAATAAACTGTCTGAGAATATGTTTTAGTCTGAAAGCCTCTAGATTGTCTAAAAACTATGGAGTTGATGGGACATGTCATGAACTTACTCTGAACTAATGAAATAATAAAGTAATAAATAATCATGCTATCCTCGAATGATGAGGACTGACAGTTAGTCCGGCTTCTGAACGTCTGATCTACTAAGGATGCTCGGGAGCTCATGCTTCTAAACCTATGGTATAAAACACCATAGCACAAATACGTTAGTATGATTGAATGTACTGGTATGCAAGTGAGGTAGGATGAATGCATGGGGTTCATATGTATGAACAATACTAACTGAGTGAATAACATAACTGTGAGAATACTTGCATGAATACGTAAACTATAACTGAGATCATACTGACACTGGGTACGAAGTTTTGAGTACTGAGTTGCTGACATCTAAGTTTACTGGTATAGATAACTTAGTCAACTAAATACTGAGGGACTGCTGTTGTATTATAGATAAAGGACTAACTGTTTCTGATAGTTTTGATTATGAAGAACTGGTTTGATTAACTATATCTAATAGTCCTAAAATCCGAATAATGGTAACATGAATTTTGTAGAATTAATATACTATTAATTGGGTGACTATGTCTAACAGTCCTGGTTTTGATGAACTAGCTGAGTTCCGTACTAATTTGAGCGACTGTATCTGACTATCCTGATATCTGTAGAACTGAACTGAGTTCTATTATTGAGACTGAAGCTGAAACTAAGACTGTGGCTAAATAAAGCAATATAGTTGAGTTGGGGTCCAATCTGTAACCCCAATTAGAAGGGTGTCAATACCACGCCACTAGTAAGGACCAGTCGTGAATGATCCCTCATATAGTAGTACTCAAAGGAGAACGGTGGGACCCTCATATAATAGGTTAAGTCACCTTATTTACCCTCAAAATAGCAGGTCTGATGTTTCAACCTACACTGGCTACGTAGTTCCAAATTGTAAGGACTGCTTCTAAGAATCACACCCTCTAATAACAGGTGAGTTCCCATCCTTAGGCACAATCGGTGTTGAATCCTACTCCTATCTGAATAGATACTAAACATGATTAACTGAACTGAACTGGACTGAGTTCCTTAGGTTCTGTGACTGGCTGAATACTACTAAATTCTATCAACTGACAGAATGCTACTGAGTTCTGCTAGCTGACTGAGTTACTAAGGTCTGAACTAAATACTACTGAGATCTGATAACTAACTAAAATTACAGAAATTACTGAGATTACTGGACTACTACTGAATTTACTGGATTTTCCTTAGTCACATGATGGACTGAGTTCTACTAATCATGGCTTGACTGTGAATATCACAAAAACTAACACTGGCTCTAGGCACACAACTAAATTGTCGGGTACAAGTACCCCCAGGACTCGATAGCATAATAAGTAAATCATGGCACAAGCTTAAAAAGCTCAACAGTGGCTACATGTGTATCATTCATTCATTTAGACATTTCAACAACCACTTGAGAATTAAGCTTAGGATTTTGCAGAGTTTTACAATATCTCCCCCTTGGGAACATTCATCCTTGAATAAGACTGACTAAGATGGGGGAAATATGAGTTGAAGTACATGCTGAACATGAACAACTGAAATATGAGTACACAACTGATATCATTGATTTGCTAAAAAATTTTCTGAGTATGCATATCTGATGCATGATTTCATGACTGGCATGACTGATAAGCTGAATATATTATACTGAATATCCATATCTGATGCATGAATACATGACTAATCTGACACATGAATGCATGACTGAATATACAATGGTAATCGATACCAAGTTTTTCATGGAAATCTGAGCATGAAACTGGATAAGTTCAAGGGAGATTGTTTCCTTAAACTAAAAATGCTAATGAGCTTGAAATTAATTACTAGACATGCATGAGTGAAAACACGTGAATGTAACTGATCCTGGAATGTGATACATGAGCTGGCTATCATGATCTAAACTGAGTACCTTGAATACGTGGCTTACGGCTGAGATCAAAGTTTGAGGGTTAACTCATGAGTATCCCTTATCTGAAATTGGACTCATTACAAGAAGAGAGAGTGACATGTTTAAGTCATGATGTTTGGGGGAATTATCATATATCTTTTCCTTGGGACACTATGCCCCTTGAATAATGTTGAACTGGCTTTGTTGAGATATTGAGGAAAACTGAGGCGATGCACGAGGCACCTACAGATCGAATTGTGAATGAATACCTGGAATTTAAAACTAAGGCATGATACATGAACCAAGTTGAACACGCCACTACCTAGTTGGTCCATCTTAGAATGATCACATTTATGAGATTCTAAATAGTGCGACTAGATAGAAAAATAGGAAACCATTTCATCTAAAATTGTCTGTCTGGTTGCTAAACTGAATTACTGGCTACTTAACTAACTCATACTGGAAACTTCTACTTGACTGGAGCATTCTTATAATTCTCTTTCTTTAGAGTTCTAGTGACTGAAGGGAGAAAGGGAATCTTGGTTTGGCCGGAGTAGGATATCAAAATAGGTGATCGCTGCATGGATGGGATTCTTCTATTAGGAGGCAAGGCCTAAGAAACATCATCTAAGATAAAGTGACTAAGCCTTAAGCACTACAACTGAGACTACTGAAAAGATTCACGTGGGTGCTGAGCACGAATGCATAAATATACTAACTTATCTAATTAACTAAATGACTAATAACTGACTACTGGGTCTGTAAGGCTGAACTGTACTTAGCTTGAAAGGCTGGACTTAGACTATAGAGTATTATACATAAAAGGTAATGACTGACTAGGTAACGTAAGGTAACTAAGCATGAATGAGTGAAAGACTGTGTTACCTTAAGAACGCAAGACCAAAAGTCCAACATAATTCAAAAACATTCTGTAAACTAAGGTACTGAAATACCAATGATTGAATAACTGATGGTCATATGCTATGGTCGGATAATCCTGAAAATGAACTGATTTTATGATCTGACTGGACTGGGAGTGGGACAGAGATTGTAGCTAAGATGGTAATTGAGATTGTAACTGTAACTAAGACTATAACTGAGGCTTGCGAGATAGAACATTAACACTACGGATTCATCGAGGGATCTAAACCGAGGGTATATATAGTAGAATCTGAGTTTGACTGAACACTAAGAGTGAAGTTAGGAATCATATGGGCTAAGTCTACTGTAAAGCATGAGATGAGTGTATGAGTTATGACCTACATGACCTGAGTCTGATGTTTTTATACTCATGGAACATGATTCGTCATACTGAGTAAGCCGAAACTCCTCATACTAGGAACTTAAAACACACACTATTTTATGGAAAGTGTGTGAGTATAAGTTGGGTGCATGGAATTGTGATGTGAAGCATGCTTAAGTATTGGGAGGGTTAAAGTATAAAACTTTGCACTGAGGTAGGAATCGGTCAGGAATCATCTTCCCTTATTGATTTTCTACACATACTAAAATTACTACTAGAATCTGAAGGCCTGACTTTCTGAGATATCATAACCAAATAGTTCTCCTATACCCATCGGGCTATGATCATCTTACCCACTCGGGTAGAGACTGAGAAGGTCTTATTAATATTTGGTCTGACCTTAAAGTTGGCTACTATGAAAGGAGTTACAAAAGAAAAAAAAAGCTCCTAAATCTGAAGAAACATGAATATGTAAATAAGGGATCTACAACATACTAGTGACTACATCAGGAGAACTTTTCTGATCTTGTCGGGACTGAAATTCATAGAGTCTGTTTGGGCGCTGCCACTGATAGCATTGGAAATGGAACCCTGCTGATTCAGGCGACTGAACTGAGCTGAAGAATAAACGTGCTTGCTTTTAAGGCTAGGCCTAGGACAATCTCGGACCTTGTGAGCTGAATCACCACATCCGAAACACACATCACTGCCAGCTCTACATATACCCTTATGATGTTAACCACACTCTTCGCAAAGTAGATGAGTAAAAAACCTTCCCTAACTACCATGGTCCTTGGAGCCTAGTACCCCATCTCTATGGTCATTTCTAAACTTTATTGTTGGTGCACTAGCTGAATATGGAACTGGGGTTGGAAACTTCTATCTATACTAAGAACCGTTACCACTATATGATCCTAGTGGAGAAAAACTATAACTAGCAATTCTGGCTCTCTTATTTTCCCTCTCTCTCTTCTTAAGTTTTTGCTCCTCAATCTGTTGAGCATGGACCATAAGCCTAGATATGTCCATCTCCTTAATCAACATTGCAGTCTTATACTTCTTAACCACACTAACTGATATACCAGATACAAACTTACTCATTTTGGATCTACTGTCTTCTACTACATTGGGAGCGTACCTGTCTAACAAGGTGAACTTGAGGGAGTATTCTTTTACACTCATACTACCTTGTCTAGGATTGATGAACTTTAACACTTTGGCTTCTTTCTACTCTAGGGGAAATAATCTATCTAAGAAGGTCGTAGCAAACTATTCCCATTCTATTGGCTCTGCATCTGTACCCCTATCTACCTTTCACTGCTTAAACCACGTATGGGCTATATCTTGTAGCTGATAAGTGAAAAACTCTGCACTCTCACTGGAATTTACTCCCATGATATCTATGACTTTCTGAACCTAGTTGAGGAACTCCTGTGGACCCTCTTAAGACATTGAATCAGAGAATAGGGGAGGATTTATTTGGGTGAAGTCCCAAATCCTGGCTGCAGCTGAATTAGCCATTTGGTTGGCTGGAACAGAAGCTGGCCAATTATTCTAAGCTATGACTGGATTGGCTAGAGTAGTGAATATAGTCCTGAATTCTACATGAGAAATATGTTCATCCAGGGGATCTGCCTGAACGGGCTGAGGTGCTCACTGATTATCGATTCTTTTTTCACTAGCCCTTTTAGGAGGCATGTTCTATAAATAAAAGGAAGAGCGGGTCATACTGGAGTTAAATTTGAGCTCATGCTCACTAGCACGACATGAATACTAAAAGAAGGGAACTATTCCTAAAATATCTCATAGCCTCTTGTACATAAGTGTGGTGCACAACACATCCATGTACAAGACTCAACTAGATGTAGCTTTTTAGAATTTGTAGGACATTGTTGAACCTTAGGCTCTGATACCAAGTTTGTAACACCCCAAATCTAGTACCCATAATGTTACACGATGCTCATGACCCCAAAGGACCACAAGCAAACTCATAACTGATATCTATAACTGAGGACTAAGTAATATACTGTAAATATGCAGAAAATAAGATGTAAGGCCATAAGGTTCAAAACTGAACTAATACTGAATATAAAACAATGTCTATAATGGGGTATAACGATACCCAAAACTAAAATAAACTATCTGAAAATATGTTGTAGTCTAAAAGCCTCTAGACTATCTGAAAACTATGGAGTTGAAGGGATATGTACCCAACTAACTATGAACTACTGAAATAATAAAGTAATAAAATAATCATGCTATCCTTGAATGATGAGGACTCACTATTAGTTCGACTGCTAAATGTCTGATCTACTAAGGATGCTAGGGAGCTCGTGCTTCTAAACCTATGGTATAAAATACCATAGCGCAAATGTGTCAGTACGATTGAATGTACTAGTATGCAAGTAAGGTAGGCTGAATGCATGGGGTTCATATGCATGAACAATACTAACCAACCGAATAACATGAATACGAGAATACATGCATGAATACGTAAACTGTAATTGAGATCATACTGACACTGGGTACGGAGTTCTGAGTACTGAGTTGCTGACATCTAAGTTTACTGGCATGAATAACTTAGTCTATTTAATACTGAGGGACTAGTGTTATATTATAGATAAAGGACTAACTATTTCTAATAGTTTTGATTATGAAGAGCTGGTCTAATTGACTGTATCTAACAGTCTTGAAATCTAAATACTGGTAATATGAATTTTGTAGAATTAATATACTATTAACTAGGTGACTGTGTCTGACAGTCTTGGTTCTGATAGAACTAGCAGAGTTCCGTACTGAGCTGAGCAATTATATCTGATAGTCCTGATATCTGTAGAACTAAATTGAGTTCTATTATTGAGACTAAAGCTGAAACTGAGGATGTGTGAGGTAATCATCTAACCAACATGCCCCAAATAAAGCAATATAGTTGAGTTAGGGTCCTATCTGTAACCCCAATTAGAAGGGTATCAATACTATACCACTATTAAGGACAACTGTGAGTGATCCCTCATATAGTAGGTACTCAAAGGAGAATGGTGTGACCCTCATATAACAGGTTAAGTCACCTTATCTACCCTCAAAATAGTAGGTTTGATTCTCAACCTATGCTGGCTACATAGTTCTAGAGCGTAAGGACTACTTCTAAGAATCACACCCTCTAATAACAGGTGAGTTCCCATCCTTGGGTTCACTCGGTGCTGAATCCTACTCCTATCTTAATAGACACTGAACATGATTAACTAAACTGGATTGGACTGAGTTCCTTGGGTTTTATGATTGAGGAAATACTTTTGAATTTTATCAACTAACAGAATGCTGCTGAGTTCTCCTAGCTGACTGAGTTACTGAGATCTGAACTAAATACTATTTAGATCTGATAACTAAGTTAAATTGAAGAGATTACAGAGATTACTAGTCTGCTACTGAATTTAGTGGATTTTCCTGAGTCACATGATTGACTGAGTTCTACTAATCATGGCTTGACTCTGAGTATCATGAAAACTGACACTGTCTCTAGGTACACAGCTAAATTGTTGGGTACAAGTACCCCCAGGACTCGATAGCATAATAAGTAAATCATGGCACAAGCTTAAAAGCTCAACAGTAGCTATATATGTATCATTCATTCATTTAGACATTTCAACAACCACTTGAGATGTATTACTTATACATGAATGGGAAATACGTATTGGCATACTATAACATGGCATTATTTCATTCTCATAAACAATTTGTCAAACACCTGTATGATACAACTTGCACATAACTAGCATGGTATGATTTCTTTCACTTATTAACTCACATAAACAATTCATCAAACTCTTGGGGAGCATAATATATGGACATAACCCTATACAATAAATAGGCTCTTAATTCACATTTCCATTGATAAATTTCAAGGGTTTAACATGGTTTCACATGATACTACACATATATCACTTTACTTCACATAGATATTCCAATTAAATCATGAACTAGAGAACCCATTAACATAATAGTCATGAACACAATCAAACTAAATTATGAAATTCATCAAAAATATTTTCTTGAGTTTTTGAAAAGGTTTTTTGGACTCCAAGGGTGGAAGAAACCCTTGGATGAACACTTGGCATACCTTAGTTGGTGAATTCTTAAAGGTTGATGGTAGAATCCATTAGAAATTGAGTCTTGAATTGATAGCACTGGGGTTTTGTTCTTGAGGATTTTGTGAATAATGAATAGGATTAGCCAGAAGAGGGCGAAATTTTAAGTTATGAGGGTTGAAGGGCATGGGAAAAAGATTGAATTAACCCTGATAATGTGGCTTTTAATGACTGAGAACTGAGCACCGATGCTATTAGTAATGCAGCATATCATGGCACCGATACGATAGTCGATGTGTCGTGCCATTATCGCGTCGAGCCTCAGTACCTTGACCCTTGCAACCTATAACAATATCAACCAATAAGATTGGTAATACAGCGCGCCAAGGTTGCAATTGTCCATTATTTTGGGCTAAACATGGTCTAAACGTGGTTCAAAAAATCCAAAACTTTTTTGAGACCATCTATGGACCTTTCTAATCATGACTTAACAAAATTATGGACCATTAAAGGATGTTAAGGTGGCAAAATATGATTTTCAACTTTCAAAGGCCAATAATAGGCTAAGTCTGGGAACTTTCTGGGAACTTAGTTAGAACCTTCTAAGTTTGGGACCCCCTTACCAAGCATAAATTAACTGAATTAAGCTTAGGATTTTTTTGGGTCTTACATGACTTGATTAGAGGTAATGCTAAATAGATCTCTCTTGAGCCTGAGGTTGAGCGTATAGGAGATATAGGTCCATCTCAGATCCTATAGGGTTCGGTTTTTCTCTAATTTTATGGGTTTTTTTATTCAGTTATTGACTTTTAGATGGTGTTTCTTTGAATATTTCTGGTGTTCCTCCAATTTTGAGTATGGTACCATCATTAGTACTGGTATCTATGTATGATAATCCCTTACTTGAAGTAGTGTTCCACCTTCTGTGCCAGTATCTGGTCATGGTAATCTTAGTTTAGGGGTGCATCCTTCATCTATGGTACCCCTACATATGGATTCCTAGCCTTCCAAACTTATTATTCTTCTAATTTATTTAGGGATAGTTATATTTTCTAATGATCAGTATACGTTAAGAGATTTATTTGCTTGGTTCTTCCCAAGTCCAGTAGTGCTATTGGTGAGAATGTCTATGAGTTATTTATTAATTTCTAGGAGAAGTTAATAATCTATAATTCCTTGAGTCTCATTGAGTTGCTTATACTACCTACTAGTTGACAGATATGACTAGGGATTGGTGGATGTCGTATGTGAGTTGTAGACCATTGATTCACCCACTATAACATAGACTCAATTTTATAAGTCTTTCCTAGAGACGTTTGTTCCATATAGATTAAGAGGCTGGATGTGTGAAGCTTTTATTATTTGGAGCAGCACTCTATGACTATTTCTGAGAACAAGGCTTATTTTCACACCTTATCCAAGTGTTCACCAGCTAGCATCTCATCAATTTTGAGTGGATTCAGAAGATTGTGAAGGGATTAGATTGTACTTATTAGTTAGCTATAGCTCAGATGGTAGTCTCATGGTTTTTCTTTAGAGTATTATTAAGCATTCCAAGAAAACTTAGTCAATCATCTAGGATACTCAAGGAGGTACAAAGAAGGTGCGTTGTCATGATTTATTTAGTGGATATACCTCCTGAGGTAGATACTTTTCTAGTAGATGGTCCCATGGTTATCATGGTATGCTAGTTCAGGCTACTTTATAGAAATTAGGTGGTAGGTCTTCAAGTTCAACAATTTTGAGTAGTCAGATATCTTGTTAAAGTGGTCGTACTAGTTTTGCTACACCTTTTTATATTGAGTTAGGACATAAATGGTGTTTTGTATGTGATGAGTTTATCTATATGGCCAAGGATTGTCCTCATCATGTTTTCAAGCCTATTCCTATATCAGTAGTGAAAGGTGGTTCATAGAGTTGCTGTGGTATATCTAGAGCTGCTCGAGGGAGAGAGAGAGGTACTCATAATGGTGGTCAAAGTGTTGTTCAGTATGGGAGAAAAGGTTGTCAGTGTTATGCTATGCCTATTATACCTGAGGTAGAGTCCTCTGCTACTATTATTATAGGTATCATCTTAATTTGCTATAAATATACTTTCATATTACTTGACCCTGAGTTGACTATCTCTTGTGTATCTACACATATTGCTTCTATTTTTGGTATTGTGTGTGAGCCTCTTTCTAAGCCACTTTATGTTTCTACTCTCGTAGGAGATTCTTTAGTGGTGGATTGAGTGCATCGATCTTGTGTGGTACCCTTTACGGGCCATGAGACTAGGGTATCCTTGATTGTCTCGGATATGGTTGATTTTGATGTTATCTTAGGCATGGATTGTTTAGCTGTTTATTATGCTATTTTGGACTACTATTCCACAATCTTGTCCTTTGATATGTCGAGTGTTTCGAGTTTAGCTTGGAAGGGTATATGTAATTCAGGTCCAAAGAATGTTATATATTTTCTGTGTGCTCGCTACCTGATAGAGAGATGTCTATTGTATTAGCTAACATATGTGATACCCATGTTGCCTCACCACCTCTGATGGATTTTATTTCAGCTTTTCATGAGTTCATGGATGTGTTTCTTGAGGATTTTCCTTGTATACCTCCCAATTGTGATATTGATTTTGCTATTGATGTAAAGCCGAGCACTATGCCCATTTCTATTCCTCCCAATAGGATAGCCCCTGCGAAGTTAAAGGAGTAGCAGAAGCAGTTGCAAGATTTTTTGGGTAAGGGGTTTATTAGACCTAGTGTATCTTCTTAGGATGAGACTGTCTTATTTGCGAAGAAGAAAATGTCTTTATACATATATATTTTGATTATAGGCAATATATTTGCCTATCCATTGCCTTACCTAGCATTGCTATATGTTGATACTGAGGTTTGTGGATGGTGGGCATGATTCCTAAGGTGATCGAGAACGAGCAGTATCAGTTTGTGGGTTTTGGAAGCTTGAGAAACCTTATATTTGACTTCGGTCAATACTTGTTGTTCTGACCATTAGATGGAAAAACAGACTGCGCCATCAAATCAAAAATGTAAAATTTGCGTTGGTAACAAAATTGGATCTATTTCGATACCTTTATATCTCTCTTCAATGTTTTGTTTGAAAGTAGTGAAGTAGGGTTTCGAGGGTTAATTTTGAGAAAACATTCTTTTTTTTTAAATCCAACATCGCCATTGAGTTTGTAATTTAGAAATTAGCGTAGTAGCATATATGATTTGTATCAGTGGGATCCAATCAAATCTAGAGGGTCTGATCAAAAATTAGCAGGCTTGTACCAAAATCAGAATTAGTTGATATCTAGTGCAGTCGTTTAAGCGGCTAGGGTCCACTTAAGTGGGAGCTGCTTTAGCAGCCCAAGGATGCTTAATTGTAGCCGTTGTAGCATCCAGGCATCACATAAGAGATAGTCTCTTTAGCGACCTGGTACCGCTTTAGCGGTAGTCTCTTAAATGGATACTTATTTGCTTAAGCGACAGCTACTATATATAACCCCCACCCCTATACTATTTTCCTCTATTTTTGGACTTTTAGGCTTTGAGAAAGGCAATTTTTAGGGTCTTAATATTGATTTTTGAGCAGGTATCTTCTAAATTCATAATCCCACTATTTTCCTTGATTTTTATCTTCTAAAACACCTTTAAATCGTGATTTCATTGTGAAAAATTGGAGTTTTCATAGGTAAAGTTTAAAAGGGGTTTTTCTTCAGTTTGAACCCGATTTTAACCCAATTTAGTTTGGGTTTCCTCCAGTAGAAACATATAATATCATGACCCGATATACGAGTCATGATGGCACCTACTCTATCCTGCCAGTAGGTAAGACAAACTGTAACCCAGAGTTAAACACAATGAGTTAATTTGGTGGAAATGCCCCAAAAGGGCCAAATAGGCAACCCAACACAAGAAATAAGCAAGGCAACAGAAATAATTCAAAGGCAGACACTATATAATTACCATCACTCGACCTGGTAGATCCAATACAAGTGCATCTAGAAATAGAAATACAACCCAATTACTTAGAATAGTCAATACATCTATCTCGAAACAAAAAGATTGAATATCGAAAGATAGAAGGAATTGCGCGACCCAGACTCCAAGAGCTCACCCTATTCCAGATATCAATACCACACGAACGTGAATCAATGGCAGCAACTAGTACTCGGATATACCCCAAAAAGATACGAAATTATAGTATGAGTACCAAAACAACTAGTAGTTAGTAGGCATCATCGGCCTACTGAGTTAAATCATGATATAAGAATGATAAAATGCAATATAACATAACTAAGTCAAGGTAAGGAAATGAACTTGAATCAGCTCTAACATCGCTGTGCATACATTGATAAATAAACTAAAATAATAGCATAACATAACATAAAGCACCAAAATATGCAAAGATAACTACAAAATTAGCACCCATACACCAATTTATGCAGAAAAATAAATAACACATCGCAAGCCCCCATAAGCTTGGAAGGTACAAACAAGATCGCAAATCCCACTACTGTCATTTATCAACTCTCATAACACCATTGGAATTCATCTAAGTCATGGAACACTATAACCATAGACTATCTATAGTCATCACTTGTCAATTAATAAACACTTATCAACTAATCCAACATATAGAAACTAATCCTCATATATAGGTTAACCATAATTTGCCAACTAAATAGCCAACATAAACCGATAATATATAATCAATAGCTAGACTTAAACTGATTAATATATCATCAATAGCCAAACTTGAATCAGTAAATATATCATCAATAGATGGGCTTAAACCGGTAAATATATAGTCAATGTAATCAATAGTATCATCAATGGAATAAATAATACCATAATCAAGAGGCATCAACCCTCACATCAACTAACATATCCATCAAGTGTCAAGGGTTCTTAACATTTCCTAAATAAGCATTTCAAAGAGTCTAACAAGCATATAAAGGTCTACACAAGCTAACATGCGCCTTAGCCTAAGGTAGGTCAAGGGACCACTTTTAATCCACGAAGTTCCATTTTTGGAAACTCTACCCAAACTGGGCTTAAGGTATTTAAATCCACTTTTAGATGTGGTACAAGCCTCAAATATCCTAAGATATGAAATTCACCTAAATATGAGCAACTAGGTCAATTAATCCTAATTTACGATTTTTGAATAGCTTAAACAGTCCAACTAACCCAAGCATTACAATCCATAATACCAACACATAAAACCCATCCAAAATCTAACATAATATCATAAAAATACTATGAACTAGCTCAATCTAACAAGGAGGGGGGAACCTAGCCTACCTTATCGCCAAAGATAGCTCAATGATTTACTAAATCACCATTTTCCCTTCTAAGAAGCTTCCGCAAGATGCCAAGAAATCAAAATCACATTCTACTCATAAATACGAGAATAATAAAGGCCACATTGCACCATTGTGCTTTGGGTCCAAAAATTACCCAAAATCCCATGTGGGTTCCATTTACGGAAAATCATATTTCCGAAACCAACTCAATGTTCCCACATGCTCAAAGAATCATTATTTTTGAAAATGGGTGAATTTCAAGATAATTTGGGGTTAAAATTAAGCCCCCAAGATTGTGGGATTTTTGGTCAAGAAATGAAAAAATTTACCATGAAAGGGGTGAAACCTTAACTACAAATTGAAGGGAAATCACAAAAATAAATGTTAGCCAAGCTCCTAGAAAACACACAAGCTCCAATTTAAGCTATCTAACTATTTTGGGTTTTATCTCTCTAGAAAATAAATAAAGAATGAGAAAAATCAGGCTAAAATGGTTTATTTATACCTCTCCCAGGTATTCGAGTGCAGTGATTGCTACCCGACCTTTGTGATCGCGGTATATTAGGACTGCAAAAGTGATCACGATCATGACAAGCCACCGCAATCATGGCACTTGGGTCCTTCTAGGGGTATCGCGATCGCGACCCTTGCCTTGCAATTGCGGTGCACCAGATAACAACAGTAGACTTAGAATTTCCCACGTCTCGGGCAAACCCTCGAGATTCATTTGAAATGTTGTGTATGCAAATGAAATATATAACCATACCAAATTAGACATTTCGGACTCCATGACATAGTTAAAATTTCCATTTGAGGTTGTTTTGACAAAATATGTGTCCCACACCCATATTCCATTTTCTTAACTTTATGACCAATAGGTCAAAATGAGCCTAAGTACCTCAGGACCCAAACCAAGAGTCCTCCTAGCCTAAAATCGACATTTCAAAGATGCTGGAAAAGTCAGGATATGAATTTGAGCTCATTTGACTAAAGTTTTTGTCCGATGGCCATTTGGATCTAGTAAAGACTTCAGAATAGGGAGTTGTCTCTAAAAAATAAACGAACTGCCCGATAACCGAACTGTCAGTTCCATCAAGTCATAAGTGACTTGGGATAGCTATAGAAAAGCTTTAACAGTGAAAATAAGAAAAAATATGGAAAAGGACCTGAAGGGTCATTACAATATCCAACACTAAAGGAACTTTTTTACACGAAAGTTAAGGAATAGGTATACCTAAAGTCTCGAACAAGTAAGGATATTGGGTCCATATCTTGCTTTCGATCTCCTAACTGGACTTCTCTACTGGGTGGTGTCTCCACTGAACTTTAACTACAAGAATATCCCTAGTGCAAAACCTCCTAACATCACTAGCCAAAATAAGCATAACCTCCTC
>NC_061121.1:171957878-171969977 GCF_002878395.1 Capsicum annuum | reverse complement strand
TACAAAATTGGCTAGCATGTTTCCCTTCCTTAGCGTATGCTCCACCTTCACTTGACCATTTTTCTCAACATGTTAATCCTTCTGATTTCAACAGCAATATTCTAGGGATTTCCTAATTTTTCTTGAGGATGATGGAGTAAGTTCCCAAAATTAAGGGCATCAAATTATTAGTCACACAGTACTTTAACCCTCTCCTCATCGCAATTGTTTCAGCCTCTAAACTAGACATAATTCCTTCGTTATTGGCTACTATGAATATAAAATCACCATCACTATTTTTGACACAGAATGCTCTTTCACTTGGTCTTGGACTGCCTTTTGAGTCCCCATCTGAATTCCTCATATATATCCCAACTCCAGGAGGTTTTGCAATGCACTACTATGTAATCAATGATATGGATGTATGCTTCAAAGAATTTCACCAACATAGATCAGTTGTTGGGTATATTCCTCAATCAAGGATACTTGTAAACTGACAAGTGGTAAAGATTTCTATTCACCTTAATCACCATACTACAAATAGACATCTTACCGCCATGTTTAATCGTGTTTCTCCTCTTCCAAATTTGCCATAAAGTGAAGGAAACTTACATAAATCCCTGAATGTTTAAGTGTTATTACATTTTATCCCAACTATTTGGGTAAATATATCATATCCCGATTTTTAAAATTGTGATACATCTGTTATAATGTGATACATATAAAAAGTGATACATTTAAAATTAACTAGATATTTATTTTAGGAAGTAACTTTATTATGCAGAGCAAATCACGCTCAATCAGTTACAAGCTGAATTTCCTGTATACCAAAAATCCGCAATTCCCCTCGACCAAATTTCAAATTTGAAGTATCACCCATCATCGGAGATTCATATTTGAAAATTTCGTCGAAATTAATGCGAAGGGGTCACTTTTGGTTGGCTCTTGGTGACGTCGGTGGGGTGGTTTTTTGGTAGGCTGTTATGGGGTTTTTCGGTGATGAATGGATCATTTATTAGTGGACTGACACTGGTTCACTGGAACAGTGAGCTCTGGTGATGGGGATGGCTTCTTCGCTATCCTCCAATGTGAACAAAATGTATCACCCATTAATAGCATATGAATCATCCAATAATTGATGACGCCGGTGGGCTATTGGTGACGCTAGTGGGGTGATTTTTTTGGTAGGCTGTTATGGGATTTTTCGATGGTGAGTGGGTCGTTTTTTAGTGAACTGGCATTGGTTCACCGAAACAGTGAGCTCCGGTGATGGGATGGCTGCTTCGTACTCCTCCAGTATAAACAAAATATATCACTCATTAATAGCATATGAATTACCCAATAATTAAAATAATATCGGTATCTACCATATAATCACCATAATACCATATGTATCATTCATTAATATCATATGTATTGCATATTAAAACCATACAAACTGTATCTATCGTATGAATTACCATAATACCCATATAATGATATCATATTTATTATTCATATGAATCACCATTAAAGAATAAACATGTATGAATAACTAAATAAATTTATATATGTATCAATCGATTTTTAAAAAAAAATTGAGAGAATTTTAGGGGAGGAAATTATGGAAAAAATACAGTTGCATGCGTTAATGGAGAGGAGAGAAAATCAGGAAGGAAGATGTTTTAATTGATTATAATTTGGGAGAAATTTCAGGGAAGGTAATCTTTGAAAAAAAACATTTTGCATGAGTTAATGGTGAAATAAAAATAGAATGTGGAGTTTTGTTGAATTGTATCAAGAGTAAAGTTAAAAATCGAGACTTAATGTAAATTTTAAAAAGGTAAAGAATATTGAGTAATATAGCTACTTGAGTTTGAGATTTGTGCATTGTATAAAGGCACGAGCGTAGACACACAATTGGCATTCCACTATCTTAAAAAGTGTCTTTTAGTTGTAAAAATGGGCCCTGTAGTCCTGCTGCCGCACCAAACATAGTCCAAAGCGTAAAGGCAACAGGACAAGTGATAAAAAGGTGTTCAAAGGATTCATGAACTGACCTCCCACAATATTAGGGATGGCAATGGGGAGGTGTGGGTGTCGGTGTGGATTTTAAGCTATACGAGGCAGGGTGAGTTAAAGTAATTTTTGTTTTAAATGATGTGGTGTGGGTTGCAGGTATATGCGGGTTTAAATTAAAAAAAAAAAAAAATTAGTGTTATTCTCGTGAATATACCTAAAATTATACGCATTTTTTACTTAAAATTTTATGATACTTAAAATGACATGTATAACTCTATAAATAAATAATTTTATAGCTTTTTTAATATCTCTATTCATTTTTTAAAAAATATAATATTTGATCATTACTTGTACACGTAATACTTTTTGACAATTTCTTAATGAAAAGTGATATAATAGAAATTAGTTGTTATTATTTCCTAATTGTAGATTTGAAAATATTATGATTTCAATGGAGTTACGAATTTTTCAAAAAAAAATAAAAAATAAAAACATGGGGCGGGGCGGGTATGTGCGGGTATGAGTGTGGGATGGGTTTATGCGAATTTAAAGGTGATACGGTGCAGTGCGATTTTAAAATTTGTGGGTTTAGAGAAAACCCACACCGCACCATTGCCATCCCTACACAATATTGACAATTCGCAACCTCCACTAGACTTGTAAGAAAATCCCCAATTGGAATCCTTTTCTCCCACAATCTCCAAAAGAAAAAGGAACCTTAAAAAGAATACCTTTCTCCCACATAAGTTTATACTCCTAATGCAAAGTTCCAGGCTGTCTCATAATTTCCCAAGCACTGCTGGCAGAGAATTTGCCTGAATTGTGTAGCATCCACCAAGGTTTATCCCATGCCTCTGTATCCTCTACTACTCCAATTTTGTTAATGATATGATTAAAAATGCCCCAGGCAATAGTTGCTGCAATAGAGTAGCATTCTACCATCCTCGAGTCATAAGCTGCTTCACATCTTCCAAACAAGATTAGTAGAAAAAGAAATAGGTAAGTGGTAGAAAAGAGCACCTAATTGGGTTCAATTGTCAAACCAAATACTAGAATGACCACATTTAAGCTCCCACGTATCTCTTGATCCATTAAGTCCCTAGCCAGTAACATATGCTATCAAGTCTCTGACGAATGTCCCTGTAAATTGAGTTTGACTGCACTTTTACATGATAAAGTAAACGTCTAAGTAGGTTGTGGCTTATAAATAGAATGCTCCTTCCTTTTTTATGAATGTGCTGCAATGTGTTAATTGAATGAGGTGCTATTTTAATTGCATGAGTACTTTGGAAGTATAGGTAATCCTCTTATCATGGCGGAGACTTCCCTCATGTTTGGCCTCGTCCCTCTCCTTGTATAATATCTCTCGTTGGATTTATGTTTAATTCCTTGGTATTTCTACTTCATCATAGTTGACGGAAAAAATAGTTGATATCTTTTATGTAGTTTTTATACAATAGGCTTTTTCTTTTCATTTCGTTCCTCAAGCAATCACAAGGAGCATCTATATAATCATCTTATTTGAAATGCACACGATCATGTCATTTGAATGAGTTATTGTTGTTGCAATTTACATTATAAGTTTTGTTTGTGCTGATTGCAGGAATGAAAAAGATACATTCTAGCAGACACAAAGCATTGAAGAATCTCCAGATGCTCGCCTGGCCTTTGCCAAGTAGATTAGATTACATAGATTTTAACATCTACTTCTTAATATGGAGAGACAGATGTAGAGATTCCAGTTTTGTGGGAGAACAGCAAAAGAACGCAAAATTTAGCATATCCCCTGCCCAGACGGTATTTTCAGTGATTCTAATTTATTTATAAATCTTGTACGAACTAATTCATTTGGAAATGTGGAGATTCAAGTGCTTATAATCCAGTCGATCTCAGATTCGTGAACCTGACTGCTGAGAATATAACTGAGAAGCGTTAGGAAGGTTTGGATTGGACCAGTTGAGTGATTCCACTTTAATTTCCAGCATAGCATCGATGCTTTAATCCCAAAAATAAATTTTACTGACACTTGAAGTTCATTATGCAATGCTGTCATCTCTACATCTTTACAGTTCAAATGTGTAAATATCAATAACTTGTAAATAGTTGTAATCACACTCTGGGTATTAAATGATCAGAAATTTGATCCTGTTTTTGATCATTTTGCAGTTCTACTACTCGAATTTATTTATTTTTGCAGTCTCTACATCTCTTAGGTCGATTTCTTTTTCTCAAATTCAGCAGTTACTAGCCATTAAGAGCCCAAAGGAAAAAACAATAGCTTACCAAATCCAAAAGAGAATTGAAACTGACAAAGAAATCACAACTATAGCCGCTTCAAGGAAAAAAAAAAATCAGCTGACATAACCTATTAAATACAGAAGGCTGCAAACAAGGTCTACTTCAACAACTCAATGGTTCACGAGGACCCTGCTTGCTCATGATGACAGAGAACAGACTTTCAGCTGTCAAATTCCAGAAAAAAAGATGAATATGTCAGTCTCAAGTAAGATCAACAGGCATCATCAAGACTGTAAATTTGTCTCAGATAGAACCAGAGCCTAGATGATTATACATTAAAAGATGAACATATGCCTGACAAGAAACCTATTTGACAAAATCCTATTGAAATGTGTACACATGTAATCATTGCCCAAGCTGATCTTTCTACTTGTAATTTAAAAAAAAAAAAATCTTTATTCTTGTCTCAAATTGTCAATCAGTAATAAGTACCTGATGCTAACAGGACCAGTCAATACAGAGACCAGAATGACCAGCTTTCAAATGGCCTTAGCTCTCTCTTGATATTTTCAGAGACCTTAGCTTGGACGACGACTTCATAGAATGTATTAGAGGGACGACTTCGTCTTCTTGCTTTTCTTCATCTGCCTCCTGATCAGATCCACTGATTGATTCCTCGTCTTCACTAGAATTGTGCTGGTCAAAAAGTTTTTTCCCTTGTAAGTTCTGCTTCTTGGGAGGACGACCTCGACGTCTCCCGACTGTACCTTCCTTATCATCTATAAAAGAACTTGCATCAGCAGTTAGTTTGAACAGATCTTATGATTGCAAAACCATAAGTGATGGTTACTACAACATGATAGCAAGCAATACTCTTGACACCAAAACATGCACCCTCCTTGAAGTATTACTTCTCCACTACCCTAACGGAACTTTGCATAGGCTATTTTCCTTCTTAACTTTTTTTTCTTTTTGGAGATCTAATATGAGATATATAAAAGGCCACTCTGCCAATCGTATCTCACTTCACTACCATAATTACTGCAAAACTTTGCATGGACTACTGACAAAACTTCGTTCTGGAAAGCAATTTCAATGAGCAGGGAAAGAAATTAATAAAAAATATCGACAGTTTACTAGCCAGGGATGTTAAGAATTAGGAAAGTACTAATATGGCCCATCGAACTACTCATAAATATACAGCGCAACTTTTCTTTCGCCCATGTAGCCATATTTTCCAGTTTAGATCTGCATAGCCAACATTTATTTTGCAACAGTACTTATTCAACATTACACATATTATTCAGTATTTATACACCTATACAAAAAAAAACTTATCAGCATTGTATAAAGGAAAAATGGTCAAAAATGCTCCTCTGGGTTAAATACACCCCTGCTATTACTAAAGTATGCAAATATACCCCTCTATTTAACGGATGTCCACATGGACTAATATTTGGCAGAGGTGGAATCCACGTGGTATGCCACGTCAGCGCCACATTTTTATTCTTTCCCCCATTTTCTTTTTCTTTTCTTCTTCACAATATTTTTGCTTCCTCTTCTTCACTGACATCAATCAATTTCTAATTTCACTGGCATCACCAATAATTCAATGTCAAAGTCTAAGAAATCTAGCTTGAGTCAAACTCATTGTTTATGCAATTTCCAGAATGAGGGATGCAACCAACAAACAAATTCCTGAGTTGAAGAGGTCCTCTGTTGTAAATATCTGCTTGGTGCAGTTAGCTTTGGGGCTTTCAACTAATAATCCAACGTGATGTTCTAAAAGAGAGGATGTTGTGGGCCGAAAAATATATCTTTAATTTGTGATGTTTTAAGCCCTTCTTAAACACAAAGATTGATTGGCTTCAATGAAAATAACATTGTAAAAACACAAAAAGAGAATCAGTTATTAATTGAATATGGTAGAGGCTCTTGTCAAGATTTGATGGCCTAACATTCAAACTTCTTGTTGTCCTATTTTCCTATCTTTAGTTGTGCAGTTAATGTCTCAATTTGAAGATGGAATTCAAATCTCATGCTGTTTATTTGGTTATTCCCTTGTCATGGCAATTGTGGAACTTGCTAGGGGTTAGATATTCATCAAAATCTCAAATGTAGTTTTTATTCATACGTAACTTCTTCTGCAATGTGCTGCAGCTGCTACGCTAATGCTGTCCTTCAGTGCCTGGCATTTACACCACAACTTACTTCCTATGTTCTTCAAGGGCTTCACACTAAGACATGTATGTCCACTTCTCATTGTTAGATTTATTTTTTAACTCATCATTCACAGACCACCCCAAATCAAATTAAACTCACTAGTTTTCCCTTTTTTTTACATGCTATCAGGTGAAAAGAAAGGGTGGTGCTTCACGTGCCAATTCGAAAGTCTTGTTCTAAAAGCAAAAGATGGGAACTCTGCCACATCTCCTAGTAGCATAATTTCCCATCTCGAAAGCATCGGGAGCAATCTTGGTAATGGTAGAGAAGAAGACGCTCATGAATTTCTTAGGTATGTTTTTTTTAATCTGTGAAGCTTGTTAATGTGCGATTATCTATTGAAGAAGGGGAAAAGAATAAAAATGTGGCGCTGACGTGGCATGCCACATGGAGTCCATCTCAGCCAAATGTTAGTCCATGTGGACATCCGTTAAATAGAGGGGTATAACCCTATAATTTAACTAAGGGAAATTTAACTAATTTATGAAAGTAGAGGGGCATTTTTAACCCTTTTCCCTTGTATAAAAGAATACAATAATACATAAAAATATATATACCTTGCATAAAAGTATATAACAACTTATAGAAGTGCATAACACGTCGCTAGCTACAGAGATGAACTTCTGCGATTTCAGTTGCAGTTCCTTGTCCAAACCAGTACAAATCTCCACCGAATGACTTAAAATTTTGTTGACTACCTCCTCAAACTATTCCCAACAAATCCAAATAACATACACCACAAATTTCGGAAGAAATCCCATTCTTCAAGCTTGTTCAATAAAGGTGGGTTACCTTTCTAAACTAATTTTCAGCACCTAAATCTTACAAAATCAATACTCTAAGAATCGAGCTTCTAAAAACAAATAAATTAATTTTGTTAATTAACAATTAAGAGGCGATCAGGTTGAAGAAGAGAAATAAGGAAAGTGACCTAACTTCCAAATTATTTACAATATTGGCCAATGCAGGTAAGGGCAGAAAAACATGGCCCACTTAATAATAAACTTGGGCTGAGTGACCGAGTGTGTGAAAATTCTTTATTGTATATATAGAATGAATTTAATATCCATAAAATAGTATAAATAGGAATAGGAAGTACTTCCTTTTCCTTTTTAGAATTACTTGTATACTTTCGTTCCTGATTAGGGGTTACTTGTAAGCACTATAAAAGAAACCAACATGGTTGAGAGAATAGTCAAGCAATTTATTCATAACATCTCTTCTTCTCTCATTCTTTACATGATATTGGAGCCAAGGATTTGAATCTCTATTTTGAAAATTCTCTCCTTTCTTTGAAAATTCTTTATCAAAGCCAGATACTTTGGGATGTGGCTCTGTACCATGGAAACCAACAATTCGAATGGATGTGGCTCTGTACCATGCAAACTAACTAGGTACTTTGGGAGATCAGTTGCATCCGGCAAGACTGGTCATTGTCAGTGGGATTTTCCTGACTCTTAGTGGCAACCAATTTTAAAAACCCAACCGATGAGGATCAAACTCAATAGAGAGATTGTTATACATACAGTGAATAATAAGATAGAAACTGTTGTGCAATGAATAATAATACATCAAATGTTAAGTAACGACTATTTATACACCCAAGGGTGTGGCCTGGTGATTCAATGAAGTTGGGTTGAGCATCATGAAGTCTCGGGTTCAATTACCAATAGAGACAAACACTAGGCGATTTCTTACCCTCTGTTCTAGCCTTGTTGGACATAGTTACTTGGTACCTGTTGCTAGTGGGAGGTAGCAGGTATCTCGTGGAGTTAGTCAAGGTGCACGCAAGCTGGCCCGAGCACCACGATTATAAAAAAAAAGGTAAGGACTATTTACTTCAGGAGCATCTGGTAATCTGTATTACCAGTACAAGTATTCTAATTACGTAAATTCTCGCATAACTAAATGCATATATTGTTCAATAACGCAAAACAAATGATATATAAAGTTATGAATAGATCATATTTAACCCAGCGTTACATTAGTTATGCGGGAATAAACTTTCTAATCCGTCCAACCAAACATGGTATTATTCTACGCGGATCTACAAGACCTAGTAACATCCAACTTTATAATCGGTTTTAATCTATCGCTTTCACAAAGATAACGGTTAGGCTGCCTTTTCTCCAGAAGATAGACCAAGCCCAATTCTCCCAAAACAAAATTCAAACAATCATATTTATTTGCAAAGAAGAAACAATTCTTCCAGAACAAAAAAAAAATTAAACCAGTTTCTAGCCCAATCACAACCTTTGAAACTTTTCAGGACCCTCAAGACATGATTAGCTTTACCACCATCAAGGAAAACCAAAAGTGTTGTAAAATTGATACAAACAGGAATAACAAAAAAATACACCCAACATGATGAATTCTAAAGTTGATTTAGATTTCAAACTTAGCTTGTGAACTATTGCCCAGCTCAATTATTCTCGTTTATACACTCATACCCAAGTGACTCCATTTTATTCTAAAGACATTTTAGAACTTGGTAGAACACCAAGGAGATGATCTTTATTAACAACTTAACAATAGGATTAAGCAATTTGGTAGAACATCAATACATCTAAGCAACTATTTTCTAGATCTCATGGAGAGCAATGACAATACCATCACCAAAAATAAAAATTTGCCAAATATTTTTTTAGGACAATGAGGTAGCAGATATACGTACATTGGTGTTAATTACAGTTTGTTTAGTGTGCTCAAGAATTTTTGTGTAAGCGTGCAGAATAAGTGTGAGACAAAAGGAGCTTCTAATTATTTTTTTTGTCAGAAAACCCTAATTTGTCTTAAAAGACAATTATTCAGTATTAGGATGAAAAATGTTAAAGTAGAGCGCAATGGATACGGAGAACTCATATTCCGATTCTTACTACTTCAGGATTGAGGCATTATTGTTGTTACTTAATGTGGCACACAACAGGACTGGTGTAATAATTCTGCAGTTTCACTCCACTTGCCTTCACTGGCCATCCCAAGATGAAAAGAAGTAAACAGCATGGTACCTAATCTATAGTCAAACCAACCTCTCTTATGTTTTTGAGAAACCCCTATGCAAATTCAGATATTACAGGCATATGCTTACATACAACAGTTCTCTTTCACCGGGGGGGGGGGGGGGGATACAAGCCCTTTGAAGGTAAACCCAAAACGAATTCACTGAAACCAGAGCCGTTTAGTAGGACTAAAAACCAAAAAAGGGAAGTCCGGTGCACTAAAGCTACCGCTATGCGCGGTGTCCGGGGAAGGGCCCCACCACAAGGGTGTATCGTACGCAGCCTTACCTTGCATTTCTGCCAGAGGCTGTTTCCAAGCTTGAACTCGTGACCTCCTGGTCACATGGCAGCAACTTTACCAGTTACTCCAAGGCTACCCTTCATCCAAATCAAACAAGAATAATTCGCAAATTAAAGAAGTGAATGGCATGAAAAGGGAGCAAGACTAGAGAAGAAAAACAACAGCAAAAGGTGTACCTTGTAAACCTTCACCCTTGGAATACTTCTCATGGACCGTGTCTACAAATATATGATAGGGTCGCCAACCACTTGGATCTTCATCTGTGTTAACATTTTCAGTTCTTTTCTCGACATCTTTCAAGCTGATCACATGAAAGTTGAGTTGAAAGTCAGTAACATATGATACTTATCGTAACAAGAAAATAGCATCAAAAGATAAAATTGAAACTTAGGCAGTTCTCTCAAGGACAACTTATAAAACAATGAAAGAGAGCTAAAACAAAAAAGCTATGCAATATTCACCACTGACATGTCCAAATTGAAAAGGCTATACAATATTCACCACTGATGTGTCCAAAGGAAAGAAACTATTATGCCCAATGAGACACTATAGCTGATCATTAGTGAAGTTGAGACACATTGAGAGTCGCAAAAGAATCAACCTCCTGTTGTCCTTGATTTCAGACACCAGTAACGCACTAAGGCTGTATCCGTGAGTAAGCAGCCACCGGCAGCTAATTTTTCTCCAACTTTTCATAAGGTTAACATGGTACACCTCTAAACTTTTTGTAGGCCATTGCTTCCAGTTTCACCAACAAACCAGGACAGTTCGAAGTGGTATGCAAATAGACTCTTCACAAATAAACTCATTATATCATAGATCATTTGAAAAGAAATGGCATCTCTTGCTTATTCCATGGTATTGGTTCCTTGAGGCACCTAAAAGGTTTGCTTCTTTCTTGGCCATTCTCATAGCTGAGAAATCAAAGGAAGTGGAAGATAGGTCAAATTTACTGGCGCTTTATGTTCAAGAAGTCAAGATAAGAAGTGAACTATTTGCGATTTTATTGTTATATTGCACACTGATTGTGAAGCAAGTGGGGAATATGTTTGGCCCCAGATGGGTAACACCAACTACTATCAAAGACTGTTTAAGTTGGGAATTCAGGAGGAAAAGGAGTCGAGTGTGGAAATGGCTCCTCTGGTACTTATGTGGCTAATGAGGAAAGAAACAAAAAACTAGTTTAAGAAGTTAACAATCAGAAGAAAAGGTTGAAGTTAAAACTCTATGTGCATATCAGTAGATCATTTATATTTTTGCAAGTTTTTGGAGCAGATGTGTGATTCCAGTTGGCAATGAAGATTGAGTAATTTTAGTAGAGAATCACATTTTCTCCATGAACCTCTACTTCCGCATACTGCTTGTGTACGGTATATCCCTTAATGTATCAACAAATAACTTCAACAAAAAGAACTTCATATTTTGCATATCGAAAAAAAAAAAAGAGAAGAGTTTATGCCATGGAAGCCTGCCACAATCACGACTGCCCTAACCCCAAAAAACCCCACCAGGATGTCAATTCTCAGGCATATATCTAACCAACCACATCTAACTATCACCCTGGCACCAAGTCAAATACATATCGTCCAAGTTTCTTCAATATCCAAAACCCAAGGAAAACATGAGAAGATAATCCATTGTTTCCTCAAGTTGTTACAAAGGCTCACGCACAATTTCAAGAAACACCCTTTTGATAGATCATCTAACAGGATTGGAGTCAGAATGTAAGCTTTTCACTATGTGATTACAATAGAAAATTACGTTTAGTAAGCTCTTACATGTCCATAATATCTGGAGGAGAAAGTTTAGATATGAAATGCAGCACAGCACCATCCAAGAAAGATAGATGCTTTGGAGCATCTGTAAAGGCATAGTGAATGCCTCCTGTGACAATATTTAAAACATCTGACCGGCACTTGTTTCTTGCAGCCTTTCCAAATGTCTTAGCAAGCCCACTAGCGAGATCTTCACATTCTTGAAGAGTCTTTCTCGCTGATTCGTCATCATCAGAGAAAAGAGCTACTAAGTACCGTTCATGGGCCTGCAAAACCAGAATCAAACATGCTCAACTACTCCATGAGGAAAAGAGACGCTAAATTTTCTTCCAATATGACCTTGATTTTTTGAGAATGACACTGCATATTTGGAAAGAAAGTATTCATGTTAGATTCAGAAAGGCATCAAGGTAATGTTGGCAGACTAGGACATTGATATGCATCTTTTTTGTAAGCAACGTATTTGACAGTTGTCCATTCTAGCTCCTTGAATTATTACTACAACCAACTCAAACACACCCCATGCACATGAATACATCGACATTATTTCAACAGCGACCCTTGGAGCAAACGTAAAGTTGTG
>NC_061121.1:171915166-171954878 GCF_002878395.1 Capsicum annuum | reverse complement strand
ATCGACATTATTTCAACAGCGACCCTTGGAGCAAACGTAAAGTTGTGTCTCAAGCCGTGGAACAAGTCACTGATACTTGACCTACTTGGGTCAGAGTAGGCTGCCTACATACACCTCCTTGGAGTACAGCTTTTCCGGACCCTGAATGAATGTGGAGTGCTTCACACACCAGACTCCCCTTTTATACACAACTGAACACTTCAACCATATCATTATCCAAATTTGAAATAAAACTTTTCAGCTACAATTTCATCTGAAGTTCACCAAAAATTGGAAGGCCAGCCTGCCAAGTGACCAAAATAAAGCAGAAATCATCTCAGTTAAATAGTAGCAGTGCTCACCCTTTTTAGTGCCTCTAGGAACAAAAGTGCAACATCTGCACCTTTATTCCTTAACACGGTTAGCAAATGCTTAATGACCTCAGACACATTTGTCCCATGCATTGCAAGATGTGATACTATCTCTGGAGCAAGATATTCCTGTAGACATGGGTTACAGTAATGAAATATGTTAGCAGGTGAAAAAGAAAATTAACAGTAAGCCTCCTGATCTTTGCTTTCTAAATGATAGATCAGTAGTACCAAAAAGCATCGCCAAAACTCCATATCGAAAGTATAGCTAAGAATTCATCACAGGAAAGTCCAACTATGAAAAGTTCTCTAACCTTAGGAACTGCATCAACAGCAACCAACTTCCCAACAGCAATGATAACAGCATCTCTATTTGTCTCCTCAATGTATTCCCTATTAAAATCTTCGTCTTCAGTCTCATCTGTATCCATGTTAGAAGATGAATGGAAGTTTCAAAAAGCATCCATCACATGCAGAAAGAAACCTTTCTAGGATTTAATGGGTAAGTTATGGTGGAGGATATTCTACAAGCTAAAACACTTTTTTGGTGGAAGTTAAAAACACTGTTATTCTCTTATTGACACCTCTGGGTGGACCATGGAGATCTATTTTCCACTACTCGACGGGATACTGATGAACTACTACTACTTAGGGGTCGTTTGGTTTGAAAACAAGTTATACCGGGATTAGTTATGCTGGGATAAGTTGCGATGGGATAAATTATACTGGAATTAGTTATGCTGGGATTAGTTTTTATTGAGTGTTTGGTTTGTCGTATTCAAAATAATATTCATTATATAATTTCTAGGAATAAATTGATTGATTACCAAAATGCCCTAAATCTTATTTAACTTATATATATATATATATATATATATTTTCAAGCTTTAAATATTTATTCTTAAAAATAAAACTTTCATCCTATTTAGCTTAATTTTTGTGTGTGCGCATTTCCATAATTATATCGTGTGTATTTTAAAATAAGACTTTCATCTTATTTAGCTTTAATTTTTTTGCATGTGCCTTCCCATGATTATGCCGTGTGTGTTTAAAAAAATCTTACTACATCTTATTTAGTTTGAAATAAAAACTTTCAACTTAAGTTTATTAAAATAAAAGATGATTTGTTGTTTATGTCACTTCATTTAAATACATATCACTCATATAATATAGAATATTAAAATTCATTTTAATTGATATATAAAATATCAAATTTTAAGTGATTAAAAAAATATTTAATTTAAAATATGTAATTCAACAATGGAGTCGACATTTTTATTACTTTTTAGAGAAATTAAAATATATAAATAAACATAATAATTATTCAAATAAATTTAACGTATAATATATTCATAAATAAGATATTTCTTAAATGTGTATGAATCCCTAATATTTCATGTTAAATTACTTATTTTGTTCTAAATTCCATAAAATATTGATAATCTCATTTTTTTGTTAAAAAAATTCATCATCAAAAAATGAGAAAAAGAATTACTCTCATTTTACATTATTTAGTATCATTAATATTTGGAGAGTCAAATTATATTTTTTTAAAAATTAAATTTTCAAATATTTTTATCTAAATATAAAAATATTTTTTTATTTAATAATTAAGCATGTATTAAGTTAGAAAGAAAATGTCAACATACTTTAGTAACTTGTCCACAATTTTATAAAAATACCTTATATTTTATTAAAAAGAAATAAAGTAATATATATATATATATAAAGTGATAATCTAAAAAGAATTTGGAGGGCAATTGTGTCCTTTTCTAATTTTATCCCAAGGATAAATATTCATGGGATTGTAATCCCACCAATTGGGTGGATAACTTATCCCGGTACTATTTATTAGTCCCGGGATAAGTTATTCCGAATATTGCAAACCAAACATGCATTAAAAATTTTATCACGGGATTATTTGTTTTTGTACCTTAAACCAAACGGCCCCTTACAGATCAGGTGCTCAAGTTTTTGCAGGATTTTTCTTTTTTTACTTTATATAAAGAGAAACAAAATTTCTGCATGCATCTTCACTGCTTCATGACATAAAGAGTGCATACATAACATTGCAAAATAGGGAAGTGAAAGTTGAACAGTTCTTTTCCTAATGTATTTGGTTATGTTGGGAGTGGATGAACACTTTAGTTTCTTAATAATCTTTCCAACAGACAAAGCAAAGTTAGATCCTTATCTAAGAAGTAATGCTAGAAAACAGATGCACAAAATCGTTTCCTTTTGGAAATCAACCTCCACAACATGAACTTAATAACAAAAATAAATAGAGCATGAGGAAACGAATGACATCAATAAAAGTATATATTTGGCACTCAAGTTAATGTGATGCTTCAGCACCAAATTGTTTCATCGCAACCATGGCAATGTGATAAATTTACATCTAAGCACAAGATTTATCTAAAATTGAAACAATTAAACATAGTCATAGGGCTTTAATGGCCATCTAACAAGCAAGTATAGATCAGAACTACATGGCTTCTCAATAATAAATCTAGTTTATTTAATATAACTAAAAGTGCCATAATATGAAGCATGATACTAGAACTAATTGTACTAGATGCAGGTTTTTCTACAGCTAAAGATATAAAGCATCCTCTATACAACAGTAAGATGTGAGCTAGAGCTGTCAAACATTTAGAGAAAATGGTGAATGGGAGAGCTAAGCCACCTGGAATATGTAGTTGGCATTCACCAAGCTTCCAGAACTTTCGAAGAATTGATTCACCTGGAGTGTACCCCAAAGCTTCTAGCTCCGTGGAAGCAAAGGTTGCTTTACTGAACAGACACCACTGTTCTGAAAAAATAACACAAACCTAGACCAAGAAAAACACAAACTCAACCAACCATAAGAGAACACTGACGGCACTAACAGGAGATAGCTGAACATAGATCTCTTAACACATGGTTGGATCATGGATGTGGACTTTTTAATTAAAAAAATTGCTTACCCTACATGCAAGTTGACTAGCACGAAAACCTTTTGGAGGTTCAGTAGTCAGGAAAGATTCAAGTAGTTCAAACAAGGTACTGCGCTTGGAGATTAAGGAAGATATTGATTGCTGCAGGACTATGCCAGAGTTTAAGATAGAGTGTAGGCACCAGCAAACATGCAGATGCATGTTAAGAAGCAGAAATCCAATTACCTGAACCATGAGCCAATGCAGTTATGTATTGGCAGGACTAGAAAAAAAAAGTTATTCAAACTACATTATACCCACCTCATCATCAATACTTCTGAAGTTCTTAAGAGTCTCTGCAAAATCTTTAAGCAAGCTTTCAATGGAAATTTGCCTTGACAACTGAAGTTCATACAATCTTTTCAAGTTAACAAGCAGTGAATATTCATCATCACCATCCTGCAACAACAAAGCTTGAACATTCATCCAAATGCACCAATAAAACACATAGTCCCTTCAATTTGTTAAGGGCACATACCGCAACTTCTTTTATTGCAGATTTGAGTTTGATAATGAGCTCCTCTTCGATTGCCTTCAATTTGTTAAGGGCAAAGTCCTGTAACTCCCCACGACTCTCAGTAGCACAGAAGTTCAGAGCTTTTACACAAGATCTAAGAGCTTCCTTCTCACCATGCTTAAAAAATGCCTCTTTCATCAGAAGGACAGCAGATTTAAAAGTCTGGAAAAGCAAAAGAAAACAACTTATTTCGTATTGGCAATCCCCTATATAATTCATGATCATAAAAAGTTCCACAAACGCACCTGATCTTGTCTTTTAAGAGAATAGAGTTCGAGGTTCACATGAACAATGATTTCAAGTAGACAGGGAATTTTTGCTTTGTCGGACATAAATTTGCGAAGAAGCTGCGGGTAATTCCTCATCATAACAACGGTTATATCACGCTTCGAACTTTCAAACATTTCCTGGCAATTACAACATAAGCAGTCAAAGAATTCAGTATCCGCGAGTATTATGGTGAACAACACCGATATTTGTCATTGACAAAGAACATTAAAGAAGGAATTGATCTCAAACAATCTAAACCAATTCTGAATTTGAAATAAAACGCAATAACTGCAAAAATCAAAACCACAGCTTCTAGATAATCATTCTGGATGCAGCTTTGAATGGTTTCCTTACTAAGCAACAAGAGTTACTGTCTATCTTCCATTTACATGAAAATAATCTAACTGCTCACTCTATTATCAGACTCTGAGTAAAATAAAACATATTAATGTTTTTAGAAAATGTGAAAGATGGTAACATGAAAATATATGAAAAATGGCACCTCTTCCACTGAATAATACTTGTAAGTAATCAGTTATTCAATAGCCTAGATGAATATATTTGACCAACTGACCTGATCTAGACAAGCATACAGTTTAAGAATAATGGTAGCACAAAGAAACTGCTAAACAGTACAGATTGACCAGGTAGCAGAAATATCACCGACTTATTGTTTCAGAAACACTTTCTTGGAATCCATTCTCAGATGTAAATGGTGAAGCTTGAAGCACAAATATAACAATTTATTAAGAGTCTCGAAGAGTACCAACAGGAAGAACTAAAGAACCTCACCCTTTGTGCTTTAGTATAATATTGTTTTCTATTATCACTAGCAGGAACAATCTTCTCCCCAACTGCCTTTCTAATTGACGCAGAAAGCAGTCGAATTAAGTTTGCCGCATCTACATCACTTAGTTCAGCCGATGGCTCTTCTTCCAATAGCATATACAGGATACGCTTCCAATCCTGTAAGGACATAATTTTCAAGTGAATATTTTCCTCTTCAACCACGGAATACACACAGGGATTCAGGATAGGCAAGAGACCCTTCTTATGTTTTCCTATGATAAAATAGGATTATATCTGTCTAATCAATAGAAATAGAAAATGCCTAAAAATGCTAAATACAAGCTGTAGAAATACTAGTCTGACCAAACTACAGATAATGTATTTCAGCATCAATACTCAAAACCATAGGGAAATACTGGACAAATTCAGAAATCATACAGTAATTCATAACGTCTTTAAAACAGAGTTGTACCACTAGAAGTGTAGGCTCACTGAAAGCTGGAGGGAAATACTACTCTAACCAAACTACAGATATCATATAGTGATAACAATTCCATTCTTAGATTAAAAGATAAGTGTACATTACGTACTCTCATGGCATCCATATACTCCCAGACATCATCAATGACATACATACTCAGTATTTCATCTTTTGAAAATTCTCCCAATATGCGCAGCAGTCTACTAAGATGAACCTCAGAAGAATCAGTATTATCCCCTGGAAATTATTAATTATCAGTACAATTGTGTTAATCAATCAAGCAAATAGAACACACATTATGCAGAACGGTGTGATAAAAACCTGAACTAGATTGTGAACTATTCAACCGCTGGGCAATCAGATTATCATACACTAGTGCTCCGATGGCACGCCTGATTTCCGGTGGATCATCAATTAGCAAATCATATAAAGAGCTTAATTCCTCCTCGGGAACAAGCTGATGTCTGCAAAATATGGAATAGCTTGATAAAAGAGCACATATCAACAATCTGCTGGTAACAATATTTAAAATGCAAGAGGTTTGCATTGTCAAGAATTAACATTACCTTATCAGCTGTTTCACAAGTCCTATAGCACATACTGCCACAGAAATATCAACATCATCAGCAAGCTCAATCATCCTTTTATAAAACCTCTCCGTGAAAAGGCCAAGAGATGGTACATTATCATCCACCTCATAAAGATTCTGCAGTGCAACAACTGATGCCTTCCTTACACCATCACTCTTAAGAGGGTAAAATTAAGAGCCAAATGCATAGTAAGAATTTTCAAGTTTATCAACTGACGCATGAAGATAAAATCAAATTGACATTCACTTACTTTATCATTCAAAGTCCATCCGAGATATTTCAAATACAAATCCTGCAAAAACAGGGAGGGGTATGACAGGATCCAAACACCCAATGACTGTATGCATGTCATTCTGATATCAGGTTCGACATCTCGATATCGGTGCATAAATAGCCTACAAATCAAATTCAGCATACAAAAACTCAAAACAAAATCAAAAGCGTCCCTCAAGGGACCAAAAATATGTATCATTAACATAAGGTCCATACCCAGTAAATATCTTCCGCATCATCTCCTCTATTATTGTTATCTTTTCATGGGTCATGGATAATCTTTTATTTAGAGATTCAACTCGAGGCCCGTCCACTTTCTTCTTCTTTTCTGCATTTAGCTGTCTCTGTGTGATTTCCCGCTGCGAACCAAGTACTTTGGCAACGTGTATAAAGGATGTAACAAGTTGTAGTCCCATTAGTGAAGCAACCTGACGATATACTCTAGGAGGGGTGCTGAAGGCATGTTGACAAGACAATGAGCCAAAATACTACTTTAAATTTAGAACACCTGAATACAAAGTATTTACCATGATAGTGCAATCACATAATCCATGCACTTGTCAAACAAGACCTTATCAAAAAGTGGTCCATTTTCACATTCAGCAACCAATGTATCCCAGAAGTAGATGAGGTTATCTTTGAAGTTCTTGAAGTCCTTCTTTTTTGAAGTTTGATAATCCTCAACTTCACCCTAATGTCCAAAGGAGATTAGGTAATTTAGAATTACATGTGTTCAAAGGAGATTAGGTAATTTAGAATTACATGTGTTCAAAGGAGATTAGGTAATTTAGAATTACATGTCTATGCATGAAGTTCCTGTTAAATGCATATTGAACTGAAACCAAATAATAACACCGGCCAGAAAGTTCATGCTTAATGCATATTACACTGACGCCAAATAACATATTACATAAGGAAATATCATTAATATGATGGATGAATATACCCTCTTAGCCATGTTTACAAGTGCAACTACTACATCATCAACATCAGTTTGGTCCAAGAAATTTTCTTCAATATGATATTTTGTTCCACATGCCTGCAAAATCATAAATTTCCATCTATGACATCACATCATCAAAATGGAACCTGTCTCCGGCTGATAAACGGAGATGAGGAAAACAATAGTATGCAAGCTGAAGAAGCATCGACATATTACCAAATTACCTCAAACATCATGCTCAATAGTCCAGCCATTGCAGCTTTCGGATCCTTCTCATAGTGTTCCACCCAATGCTTGACCACTAGAGGAATTTGTCTCCGATCACCTTTAACAACATCTGCAAATAAAGGAATGAACGTCCAATCATCAGCACGTGTAAACCACCACAATAGTAATAAACAAAAAGGATTCAACAGAGAGAAGGTAAAATCTAATTTGAATCGGGTAATGGGGGAAGCAAGCAAGCACAAGAAAACAAACTGACTAGTAGAGCTTCTGATGGGCTCCTTCCTTGAATTGGAAGTAAGTCACCTACAAAGAATAGGATTATTTAAAGTGACTTCTTTTTGGGGGCAGAAATTGACTTTTCAAAGAGGAATGAGTATTTCTTGTGGGATAATCACAGGAGGCCTTTGACTATGGCTATGGAAACTTCGAGGGTGTTTGGATTGGCTTATTTTAGTGCTTTTGGTTTTTAAGCTTTTTTTCTACTTATTGTGGTGTTTGGAAAGATAAAAGTGCCTTTAAGCACTAACTGTTAGGCCAAAAAAGTATAAAACTAAGCTAAAAGCCAAAAACTGGGTATTCTTAACTTATGGCTTTTAGCTTTTAGCTTATAAACTTATTTCAAAAAGTCGATCCAAACAACCTCTTCAAAGCGCACCCATTGGGTTCATAATGCTATACAAACTGGCCCTTTTCTTATACTTGGAAAGTCACTGTTTGAATAGAGACATCAAATGGAAGCTAGCTGCTTTGAACATTCCACTATATTGATACGCTTCTAGTTCTTAAAAGACCTAGACTAGCAAACAATCAGCAGCTGAAGGACCAATATTAAAGCGCTTTCTTCACCAACAGGATGCCCATAATGATGAGTGTTTCACATTTGCCCAAAAAGGTTGTGGACAAGATTCGGATTTCATTCAATGGGTGGAAACGGAATGCAATAATAAATCAAATTCTACCACTTGCAATTGTAAATTACGGAATTTTCAAACAATTAACAGACCATTTTCCACAAGCAATTTCAAAACTTTTACACACTCTCAAAAACATATGCAATTCAACATTAACCTAAAATCACCATAATTAAAATTATAGCACAATAACCAAACACAAAGATATAACTTAACTCATGCTTTCAACTATAATTGAGTAGCACACCCTAAGAATTCCATAGATTCTTGAAATACCAAGATTGAACTTAAATCGTCATAAAACTAGATGACATAGTCAAACTAGACGATCACAGTCTCCCTTCACACTTTCAATCAATTGAGTAGTAAAGACTAAAACTTCTCTAGTGTCAACTTTCAAATTAACCTGAAATCACTTTAATGAAAGCAAAAATTAGAGATATAATGAAAGCAACACAATTAGTAGTGAACTAAAAGATACTCCCTCCATTTCAAAGAATGACCTGTTTTGACTTGACACGAAGCTTAAGAAAATGAAGAAGACTTTTTAATCTTGCGGTCTTAAATTAAAGATGTGTCAAATATACTAAATTGCTCTTAAATCTTGTGGTCTTAAGCATGCCATATGGAAACTTGGAATTAAAGAATCGCTAAAAAAAGAAAAGGGTCATTCCTTCTGAAACAGACTAAAAAGAAAAGTAGGTCATTCTTTTTGAAACGGAGGGACTAATTACATTTCTACTTTCGACATCTAAGTTGCTCGGACGCGGGTGTCGGGTGTCTGATACGAGTGAGGACCTAGATGTTGGATCCTTCATGATCTAATTTCTAGACTCGAAGATATTGATTCACGTATACGGGTGCAGGGATTCGGCTAAAAATAATTCATAAATCTAAAGAGAAGAGTTATAAACCCTAAATTATGAGATATTATGTGGAAAGTTTGAAGAGGAAATATTGATGAAGAGGAGAATCTTCAAAGGAGATAAAAGGTAAAGCAGTGACAGAGAAAATTCTAAATATAAGGTATTCCATTTCTTCATTTCACCTTAGCTTTAGTTTTGATTACAGAAATCACTGAATTTGTTTGGAATTTATCCGTGAATTTTGGTCAAAGTACCCAAAATATGTTGACTAGATTGGGTACAGATGTAACATACACAACCATGTCGCATCAACAGGGGTGCAGCAGCGTAAGTGAAGAGTCCGGGCAACTTAGTTCAACATAATCGACTAGTGTAAGCTCAAAATTTCTCTCATGTCAAATTCAAAATAAACCTGAAATTAAAAGAACAATACATAACACTAGGATAACTAGATAACCACAACTTCCTTTCATACTTTCAACATTATACAGTAGCACAAGCCTAAAACTGCTCGTCTCAAAGTTCAAAAACTAATCTGAAATTACCATAATAATACAAACTAGAAAACAAAACCTTCAATTCATGCTTACAACATAATTGAGTAGCAAAAGCCTAAATATTCTGCAGTCTCGAAATTCAAAAACAAAACTGCAATTACCATTATGAAACTTACAAGACAGCATTCAAACAGAAAACTTCCACCAGTGCTTTCAACCATAATTGAGGAAGCCAAGCCTAAAATTTCTATGTATTATCATAATAAAAACTAGAGAACATTAGTCCAGCTTTAAGACCACAACTTCCATTCACCTTTTCAACATTACAAAATTTCAGAATGGTCTGCAAACTACAAGACCATAACTTCCACTGTGTTTTCACGAACAACCAAGAAATCAAAGCCTTAAATATCTATAGATTCTCAAATTCAAATTTAACATCAAAACTATTGTACGAAAAACTACAAAAACATCAGACAAAGTTTAAAGTACCAATTAAACTCTGATGAGCATTTCTAGCAGCAACAGATGAAGTGCCTCTTAAAACCTTACTCCGCTTAGCTCTAGCACGAGAGTCTTCAAAATCGTCGGAAGATTCTTCTCTTTCTTCCTCATTCACACTGCCGTGTAATTGCTCTTCGTTAACCCTAGTTTGAGCTCTGGTTCGTTTCTGTACATCATTAACTCCATGATTAGGGCTCAAATATTAACTTAATCGCATAAATGCTGTTGAATTTTTAAAAAAAGAAGAAAACTCACCATACGGCGACTCGCTGTCTCCGACGCCACTGGTTCCTCCTCCATGAATTGTTGTAAATGTAACCCCCAGAAACCGAAGCGAGAGTATATACATACATATATATATATATATATATATATATATAGTCCTTTGAATATTGCGTCAGTTAATATATACTAATAATAAAAATAACAATTTATTTAAAATAAACTTATTAATGTTACATAAAATGAAATATTTGTTTAAATAGTGAAAATTAATGTTATTATACAGATATAACAATTGGATTATCTTCTGAATGTGTAAATATGACATATTTATCTTGAGATATAAGATTTTATGTCCCTTTTTTATAAAAATTTTTCGTCGATTAACAATATACTTTGAGATTTGGTATCTCTACAATTAGTAGTTCCTACATAATATATTTAAGTAGTCATAACTATAATTCGTTGTATAAACATGGATATGTTTATATAAACATAGAGTAGATTTTGAAATTTACAGGTTCCTATAAAAATCTCAAATTAATATAATGATAATTCATCATCACACTACAATTGAGGAGCAAAATAAATATAGTGAATAAAATTTCGCTACTAATATCAAAAATTAAAATTATATATATTGATCTTGATGCATGCAAACACACTCTAAAGAATAAAGCTATATTATCTATAAGTATAATAATATTAGACAACTACTTATAACAAAAATAATAACAAAGAAAATTATAATAATGTAGAAACAGAACGAATATCGATGGTGAAGAAAAAACAATAAAGTAGAAAAAAACAATAAAAATGCTGAAGAAAAAACAAATATTTAAATGTTCATGTGATGCAATTAAATTTTGAAGGAAAAATATATATCTTGAAGAAAAAAGTGTAAAATTCATGAAACAAAAAAAATGCTCGAGATTAGAAGTATTTCTCAAAAATTTTATGATGTTGATATTTTTCTATCTCTATATATAAGAGAGTTCTAAATAAGAAAAAATTAAAATACAATACTAATCAGTTTGGAAGTTCTAAATTTAATATCTCAAATAAGGAAAAGTTACTAAATTATTTTAGCTGATTTTAAATTCATTAGAGAAATAAGTAAATTAGGCAAAAAAAATTTTATCAAATTTAAAAGACACGTGAATGATAATAAATTAATAAACATATTTAGTTGGTTTTGATTTATTTATATAGTAATAAGTCTTTTAGTTATTTTATAATTTTTTGGCCGTTTTGAACTTTACACAATGTTGACTTCTTTAAAAGGAATCAAGATCTACGCTGACTTTTTTATTTTTACGTCTAAGAGGTCATTGATTACACCAAGAAAGAACTCCTTTAGATGCCACGTGAACAAAATAGTGTGGGTGCAAAACAACATGAACAAAAGTGTGGCTGAAAAAATTAAAGGATGGATAAGAAGCCTCTGGACAATTTGTGATGATATGTTAAAGGCTTCATATTTCCTTGCGGTCTAATTGTTGATCTTATTTTCACATGCATGTGAATTCTAATTTCCTTGTGAAGAAATAAAAATAGAAAGATGTGAGGGGCAATTAGGCATCCTTCAATGAAATATTCCTGAATTTAAAGATGATACATCAGATATGCATACAAGAAACATGCTTTTTGGACATTATATGATACAGAATGGTAACTAGTGTCCCAATTTGTGAACAAGCTTATGTTGAACTTTCCAATATTCTCAATATTGTTATTATTATGCAGTTGAGTTACAACCTTAGCTGGTTATGTCGTCTGTACATGAATCATAAAGGTCCATCTGGAACAAACTTTCAGTTTTTAAGTATAAACTACATATAATATTAACTTATTGTCCATCGATATGAATGAGTTAACTGACTTCATATTGTGAAATACTCGGATCTGCTAGATACATGATTTACCAACGATTACTAAACAATAGATGTTTAATAAGACTTTGGGTACACTGCCATTGTGTATTATAGCTAATGAGAATGAATATGATGTTTACAGTAATGCATCTTGATGCTTTTGTAGAGATGTTTTTGTTATGGCACATGCCTGTTCTATGAATGAAAGCTTTCATCTTCTCCATGATTGTCACTTCTTCTTTCCTCGAACTCTCCATCATAAGATTCACTATCGAGTGATATATCTTGGGAACTAAAACATGAAGATTTACATTCCATGCCCATCTTTTAGCCCTTTAGTCCATACCCTAAAGTAGTAACTTCTATCGGCAAAATCGGTAACAGTGTCTGACCTATGTCTTACACCATTCAACTAACATCCATCAAAAACTCTAACTCTTATTATCCATATTAATGTGTAGTTACTTTTGCAGTACATATGGCCCTAAGATCCAGGATCGACCAGATCACAACTGACACTCCTAACTGGACATGTAAGATCCAGATCGTCGATATCAGTCGAGAGAGAAAAAGTCCTGAGAAGCAAATCCGATTCCAAAATCTCCTTTTAGAAGATGAACAAGTGCTCCCACCTATATAGTGGTGGCAAAAAGATCCAATATGTAAAAGTTTTTGATAATTTCAAGGTTTAGGCCTTCCGTATAAGCAGGGTGAAGATAGGCGTCCTTTCTCCACATACTTCTTTCTATCTGATGCCAATGATAAACTGCCATCTTACGTAAATAGGGTCAATTCCGAAGCCTTTTTGTTGGAGCGACACCTACGATATCAGAAGGTTGGAATTAGTGAATTTCATTCCCCCAAATTTAAAATATCATTTCAGTTTTAAGCTTCTAACGTTCTGACTTGGCGTGGTATTATCTTTCTTTGGTAATGGCCTCGCAAAAATGGTGGATTCCCCTGTTGGCAGTAACCTTTATGTTTGTAGCATCTTTCACAAGTCCTTTATTCAAGTAAATGAAAAGGGAGCACAAGCTGCTGATGCAACTGCCGGTGTTGTTAAACTACTGAGAATACTTGCATGCTATTGAACTTTATGCAAATCTTACTACAACATATATTTTTCTGTTTGCAGGTATAACTTAGCTCCATCCGTGAGAATGTTTTGTCTGCACTTTGACTGACATGAAGTTTGTTTTGTCTGCACTCTAACTAACATAAAGTATGTGGCCTTTTACGGAGTTGTTCACATAGGGAAGATGGAAGCTTAAAAGGTAATGTTAGTTTCTATGTGGACAATACTTGATGGTCTTTCTACCATGTACTTGTTCAAGTCAAGCTTAATTCAATTGTAGCAGTGAATTAGTTTGGGTTTATTGCAGCATATTAGCTCATGGTCACTTTTTATATCTCTATTGCTTTGAAAATTTGTGTTTAATCTCAACCTTAATTATTGGCCTGCTGCAGAAATAATTTAGAACATAGGGCAGAAGAAAATAGAAAAAATGAAAAACGAATTCACTTTCAGTAATCGAAGGCAGGTCAAAAGCCAATGGGCACATGCTTGAAACTTGCGTCATTTTTTGTGTTATGGAGTATTCATAGAGGGATAAATGGAAAAGCTCAAGCTTTGCACAAAGGAATAAGCTGTCAGTAAGATTTCTCCAAGGTGAAGCAATGCTGCCGATTTGAAAAAAATGGTCTTTAAACACTTCTTTGTATAAGCAAATATATGTATCTGTCGTATTCCATTTCAACGCTCTTTTTTATATAAAATGACTAAGCTATAAGTCAAAAATCAAGTTCTTGTGTTTATATCGAGAAATGTAGGTTGAGTTTAATTTAATACGTCAATGTAACTCAATGCATACTGCATAGCATCATGTCTTTTTTTGTGCTCCGGTTAGATCACTTGTGAAATAATTTGAAATCATATGTTGCTGCAGTAATTTTTTCATCATCAATCTACTATTTCTCACATACCATCCATGTTTCTGAACCAAACAGTATGCCGAAGCTTTACTTCTGTTATTGATGATAGAATCAGTGAAGTAAAACATGATGAGAATTACATAATATTACTAAGGCTCATAGGCCTGATTTTCTGGATTCCTTTAGACCTTGACAAATTAATTTGTTCATGAGCTATCTCTAAAGTATGAGTAAGTGTGGAAAAGGAGCTCACTGAGTGCAGCAATTTAAAGTGGGGATTTTCTAAGGTGACTATTGTACTATATATAAGGAAGAAATTTACAGTGTTTTTAGGTAATTTCTAGGGTGATTATGTCATATATGTACAAGAGATCAATTAAGCTATTGAATTGAGTTATCAAGGAAATGTATGGAAAAGATGCAACTGGAGCTAAGGAGATTATAAACCAATGTAAATTATGTTGGCGAAAAGACAAAGATATCAATGCAAGTAGTCAAGGAGTCAGATTGTAGTTGATATATGTCCCATTTTTTTCTTTTAATTTGTAGAAAAAACTAGCACTGTGTTGTTGTATAAACTTCTTATTTTTGCTACTTTTTTTCGTAAATCCTTCAAAGGATTAAGTTGATTACTGTTTTAGTTCAGGCATTTACATAAAACAATTTTATGTAAAAGGCTCAATATATTTTATGTAAAAGATAATTTTTTATGCCTTTATTCTTTCCAGGCTAATGTTATTGGAAGAGAATCAAATTTCTTTCCATTCAATTTTGTATAAGCAGGGTGAAGATAGGCGTCCTTTCTCCACATACTTCTTTATGCCTGACGCCAATGACGGACTACCAACTTTGGTAAACAAGGTCAATTTCAAAGACCGTTTGTTGGAATGACACCTATGATATTAGAAGGTTGGAATTAGTAAATTTCGTACCCCCAAATTTAAAATATCATTTCAGTTTGAAGCTTTTAACGTTCTGAACTGGCTTGGTATGGTATTATCTTTCTTCGGTAATGGTCTCACAGAAATGGTTCTTCATGTGTGCTCTATTATGTTGTACTACATTTAATGGCCTCTACTCTATGTTGTAGTTAGTATGAATTTTTCACATTTTAGTAATTGCCTGTCATGAATATTGTAGTCAAATTCATGTGTCAAGAGGAAACACGAAAGTTGTTATCCATGCGCCCTACAGACTGACAAAAACTTACAGTTGGAGAAGAAATTCAGTGGCATCCTTCCTAAAATTGTAATATGGATACATCAACTAATGGCGTAGAAATTGCAAAATTATTATCTCGCTAAACTTAATTGCCTTCCCCTCTCCACTTGTCTGCAAATTAATATGCTGGGCTCGTGCTGAGCACGGGCCATGCCCATCTAGTACTTTAAAAATTTAAAGTTAAGTTTAAATATTAATATTTCTATATAAAAAATATAATTTTAAAATTTAAATTTACTAAAATAAATAAGTAAAAAAAATATTTTTGAATATAAAAGTCAATTAAAATAATAAAATTGATTTAATTTAAATATTTAATTATAATTAATTAAGATAAAATTATTATATTATTAAATTAGTTAAATTTAAATAATTTAAATTTAAATTAAATCTATGGAAAGTTGGAAAGTACTGTGGGACCCACCCATCATTATATATAAGCATATTTAAATGTAGTTTGGAGGGTAATCTTGTAAATAAATAGAATAAGGTGGACTTTTTTTAAGGTTCGGGTCTGTAATTAAATGAAAGATTGTGGACATTTTTAAAGTTCTTAATAATATACAAATTACATAGTACAAAAATAAATTCTTTAAGCAGATTTTTCTTATAACTAAAATGCCTTTTTCATTAAATTCCAAGTAGCTGACATGTTTAAGGTCATGCTTCTAATATATATATATATATATATATATATATATATATATATATATACTAGTTTTGGTGTTAGCGCCTCGCGCGTGCACCTCACTTTATTGAGTTCAAACGTTATACTAAATAGAATATTTATTTAAATAATAAAAATGAATACTCTAATTAAATTCAACATCTTTTAGAGAATTAATTAGATGAGCATCATTCATATTTTCCCGATAGAAAATCAGTTTCTTCTCCAATTTAACGTGTATCTCAATATTTATAGAAGTATTTTCTTAATAGAGTCATATTTTAGGAGTATTTTTCTATCATATTTTAGGAGTATTTTTCTAATTGATCTGTAAAAAGAAAAATATTACTTTGATTCCAATTCTATATATTTTAGGAGTCCCATATATTTTAGGAGTCTAGTTTATATAGTAAAAATAATTAAATAATAAATTAAAGAAAATAGTGAAAAGACAATTTTGTCTAAAGGAGAGTCTTTTAATGAGGAACAAAAAGTTCAAATCACTTTTCTAAGAGTTTTCACACTTTTAATATACTATAGATATAGATTATAGACACCAGCAAAAACAGTAAATGACCAGGGAGATTTGGAAGGTTTGCATGCCTGAAACCTTTGTTCTTATTAAAGATATTACCGATGATATCATTATAGGAAAACCATGGTTTCGCCATATATATCCCATAACATGGTGGGATTAAACGGGTATAACATGCACTTTTCAAAACAAACATATTAAGTTTGAATGGTGTGAACCCTCATATACTAGATATTTAAATCTAGTAAAAGAAAGAATTCTTTCTAAAAATAAGCAAATAGAGTTTTTGAAAAATGAAATTTGTAGTCTAACTATTGATCAAACACTTCAAAACCCGAAATTGGCTGAGAAGATTGAGTTTTTGAAAAATCAGTTTTCAATTGATATATGTAGAGATCATCCAAACATCTTTTGGCAAAGAAAAAGACGTGGTCAGTCTTCCTTATGGGGATAGTTTTCAAGAAGGAAATATTCCTACAAAGGCAAGATCTTGCCAAATGAATGCTGCATATTTAGAATTATGTAAAAATAAACTGTTTCACTTTTACATAAAGGCCTCATAAGACCTTTCAAATTTCCCTGGTCATGCATTGCTTTTTATGGTAACAAACATATTGAACAGGAAAGAGATGTACCCAGATTAGTTATAAATTATAAACCACTGTCTACATTAAATCCTATGTGTAAAATGATAGATTTCAAGAATGAAACCATCTTGATGAACGCTAGTGCCTTGAAAGAAACTAATGAAAATATTGAGTTGTATGAATGCAACAAAACAGAAGAGGTGATATTACTTCTTGAGCGCCATGGTCTTAGATGGAAGGATAACCCATGGCAACTTATGCAAAAATATTTAGACAATACATTTTACACTATGGCTACATACAAATACCATAGACATTATGAAACTATATTGTCTCAAACTGCTTCTGCAGAAATTCAACACTGCTATACAAGTGGAGCTATTAGAAAGGATTATAGTTTTTCTAAAATTATAATTAAAAAGATCTTTCTCATGAAGAATGGGGCCTGAGTACCCTTAAAGAAAAAGAATATATTTTGTCTGAACAGCAAAAAGTCGCAGTTAAGTACAATTACTGGGACTATGTTGAAAGTTTTGATAAAGCTTTCTTATGTGAGAATCCTGAGAGATCTCATTCATGGTTTATTAAAGTTTGTGAAAATATCTATAAACAAAGCATACCAAACAGGTTTGCTAAATGGTGGATCTTGTATGGTCTTTCACAAAAAATATTGCCAGAGCCTTTTAAAAGTCTCAATGATTGGGTGGAAGTATCGCCAATACTGCTTGAAATGCAAAGAGAAAACATATACTTTTAAGGCATATCAACAATGTATTTTTTCATTGAGTTTTCTATTTCTTGAATCTTGAAATGGTTTATAGAAGTAAAACCAAATCCTGACAATGTCCCTTATTTAATGAAAATTCATTAGACTAAATTCTAGGGAAAATTAAATCAACAAATGGCTGAAGGAAATGTCCATGGCCACAACTAATAGAAACAATCAAAGCTGCCATAAATAATTATAAGCAACAAAAAGAAATAGCTCCTCTTTATGAATAAGAGAAACACAGTCCATTTAGGAATATTGCCCGACAACTCCAGATGAAGAAAGGGACAATATCCAAATCAGTAATTCCTGCTTCGTATATGGAGGAAGTTAAACTAGATTTAATGAAGAATCTCGATCAAGGATGTTCTTCAGACATGTTAATATCGTCAGCAGGTCATGAAAAAGATTGTTTGGCTGGGGATCCCAAAGTATTCAAAGTGATAAAGAAATAAACTTGGATGCTTAGCTTGTAAAATTCCAAGACACCCTGGAATAATCTTCCACGTCCATACAAGACAAAGGGAAGAAATAAATAAAAGGACCCCACCACTACTGACATTACTGGGGAAATAGGCTTGATGGCAAACAACTTTTGAAAAAGCAAAACAGTAAGGGCCATTAGCTTTCTGATAAAGCAAGAGCCATTTGTAAATAGTAAGGGTCAAATAGTAAAGCCCACTTACTTTATTTTGTCATTTTATTTTGGTGCTTCCATTATATAAGGAACCCATTGTTAGTAGTAGAGCACAGGTTTTCAGAACCCCTCTCTCTAGAATACTTTCTCGCTATCTTGTAAAAATATTCTTAGTGCGGAATAAAAAGCTCTTTGCTTCTGAGTACAATCCATCCATCTTAAGGTTAATTTAGAATTTTTGAATTTTAAATTTGTTTTTACTTTACTTATTCATTAGCCTATGATGGGCTAAACTCTTTGTGTTGAACTATGACATATTATATTACAGTTATGAAATGGCATACGTTATTCAAATAAGAATCAAATCATCTAAATGATATTAAGGTTGCAATACATAGACTTGCAGTAATAGCTTTGATTCAGGCTTCATGCAGGAGGTCTAATTGGAAGGCCTGTTAGCCAGAAGGGCATTAAGGGCTATGTTTTAGACCCGTTTTAAGTTAAGACTATTCCTATGAGTTTATGCTTTGCTTGTAAATATTCCTGGTAATATCATTTGGAACGATCCGATCCTTACTTGGTATCAGATCCATGGCATACTTGTATACATAACTGTTATATGTTCAACACACATTTCCTCATGAATATCATAAGAAAAAAGAATACTATTAAAAACAGTAAAAAAGAGGAGTATGATATTCCTCAACACTTGGATCTACTTAATAAGTGGACGATTCCAAGGGTGGTGCTAGAACATTATATAAACTGGGTACTTTTGAAAAAATAGGTTTCAAATAAGTCGTAAAGACAACTGAAGAGACCTTCACTGTTGATAGTGATCATGCTACTTTTAGGTTATTATCTGAAAATGATTTTGCGCCATATAGGGAATCATGTAGATTCATGCATATTAGTTTAGTGCAAGTTGCTTTTAAACCATTAACCCTGAGAGGTTTGCCTAAAAACTTTATTGCAGCTTTACGAGATGGCAGAAATCAAGATTGGAAAAAGTCTCTTATAGGGACTGTCCAAAGGCAAAGATCTGATTCTTTGCCTCTACTTAATGGGGCTGATGATTTGCGTATAGCATACTTAATGGGGCTGATGATTTGCGTATAGCATCATCATCGAGACTAACAATATCAACATCTTCTTATATATCCCCTCTTGATTACATTGTTAGATCTCCATCTAGAGTTTCTACATCTCAGATCAGAGAAAGTTCTAGGATGCACAATATCAGAATCGATAGCAATAATATTGCTACTTCAATTTCTGATATAGATCGAACTAAATTCGAAATAGTTTTTTCCACAGGTTTAAAATGAATTACAACAAAATTGATTTTAGTCCGGGATCACCGGCGAGAAAAAAGATCTCACCAGAGTTTTTAAAAACTAGATGGGAATTATTTTGAAAACAGTTTTTCGAAAGTTTCAATAAAGAAGAAAAATATGCTCTTCAGGAAGAATTCTATGCTGATCTTTCTGTGCATAACAAAATAATTACTTTCATACCATGGTTCATGGCTAAGTATGTAGATCATTATATCTCTATGATTGCTAGGGATTTTAAGCTGACTATTGGGGAAATCACTACATCAGTGCTCCCTTCCCAATAATCATTCTAAATTGAAAAGAATAATAAAGTAGTTTAGTTCACTGCTTTTGCCAAGCTAATTGAGAATGATACTGCGCTTATCACTGCTCAAAATATCAATATGATGTTGAAATAACATAATTATGCTAATATGTATATGAGTATTTTAGGAGAACAAATTGTTTCTTTACATGAAAAAATTGATAAGGTCCTATCTGAATTGCAAAGGATAGAGCTTAGAGAAACTAAGCATAAAGACCAAGAGGTTACTACTACTACCAGTATCCAGCCTCCTTTCCAGATTAAGAATTTTAGACTAAATAATGACTTAAAAAATATAGAGAAGTTATTAGAAGAAAAATTTAATAGATTACGAATAAATCCCATCCATGATAATAATATCACAGCAGAGGACAATGCTGAGTATATTAGTTCATCAGAGATTAAGAAAATCTCAGACAAGTTTGCTAGGAAGCCGACCCAAAAAATGATTTATTATCTAAGGCCTACTCCTCAAGATGTGTTATTTGAGGAACAGGGATTGTATGTTCCCCATAGTTTTAGATGTGATGAAATCTATGAATGGAACGTAAATGGTCTATCTGATATGCAAATTTCCATGATGGTACATAGAATGTTAATGTACAGTATAATTTGCAAGGCTAACCCTGATACAAATGATAGAGATATAGCAGAAATGATTACTGCTGGATTTATTGGCCAACTTAAAGAATGGTGGGATAATTACCTAACCCCAGACCATAAGGAGAAAATAATAAGTGCAGTCAAACAAGACAACAATGTCCCTAAAGTAATGAACGTTGTCTATACTTTAATTATTAATATTATTGAGCACTTCTCTGAAAGATGGTTAGATAATAGCGAAACTATTGGGACTTTGCTCCAAAACCTTAGATGCAAGACTAACATCTTTTAGGTGGTATAAAGATACTTTCCTGTCAAAAGTCATAGAATTACCTGAGAGTAATAATCCACACTGAAAGTCTAAGTTTATAGATGGTCTTCCCATGTTATTTGCAGAAAGAGTTAGAAAAACCCTTAGAGGACTTGATGTAAGTATAAATTATAATGCTTATACCTATGGCAAGCTTATAAAGGTTTGTACTCAGGAAGGATTAGCTTTGTATAATAAGATAAAGCTAAATCGTCAAATTAAGAAATATCGTCTTAATGAACGACAACAATTAGGTGAGTTCTGTGAACAATTCGCCATGGATGTTCCTAAGAGTTCTAAAGAAACCTCTAGGTACAAGAAAAAGAAATTCTCAGAAGACAAAAAGTTAAAGAGAATAGAGAAGAAGACCAAAAGAAAAAAGGCTTACAAATCTTGTGAACAATACAAAAAAGCCAAAAAGACTAATGCCTGCTATAGATGTAGTAGAGTCGGTCATTTTGCAAAAGACTGTAAAGTCAAAAGCAAAATTAAGAGTCTTACTCTAGATGAAGAGATTAAAGATTCTTTGTGTAAAATATTACTTGATTCCTCTCCAAAAAATTCTAGTCTGGATCATACTGATAATGAGAAAAATGATTCCACAGAGGAGGACTTGTGCGCCCTCCATAATGAAGACTACATGTCTTCTGAAGATGAATGTCTTCAATATCAACAAGGGCAACCTTGTGAAGACAAAGAAGATGAAAATATTTTGTATAACATCATCTCTTAATTTTAAGACATAGAAATAAACATCTTGAAAGATGACAAATTAACAGCTCTTCTTGAAATGCTACAAACTTTAGGAAATGAGGATAACCGACCAACTACTAGTTATTCTCACACACAAGAAAAACCTCCCTTGGTTTCTTCCCAAAAAGGTCTTTATGCCATGGAGAAAGTAAACAAACTTCTGAAAGAAAGGCAATAAGTTGTTGAGATACCAGCAATAACTCAAGAAGCAATATCACCTCTTTTGCTTTGTTGTGTTCATAAACCTCAATATTTTCATTAGTGTCTTTCAAGGCACTAGCATATGAGGGAACATCAAATTTCTCTTGCCTTTTGGATTTTGATTTCATAAAATGTAGAAATTGCTGATAGAATTATTCATCTCTATTCATATTTGATAAACCTAAACTTGAACTTACAATGTTTGAGGCAATAAGCCTTTGATATCTAATTTGGGCAAGGATAGTGTAATACCCCATACATTTTCCTAGATAATTTTATCTCATGAATATCTAGTATTAGCTTCTAAATCAAATGATGGTTATTCCCTAAGGAATTCTTAAGATTTTCCATTTTTTTCATATGGAAAATTCAATAAGCTTTCCATCGACATAAGATTCGCCCAAATTCGATAACCGAGTCAGAAGTTACGACTATTTCAAGTTCCCATCATAAAACAATGCCATATTAGTCAGTGGCGCGTCGCACCACCAGAGAAAATGACATTAGGCAAATTCCAGTAGGGGTCCGTGATTATGATGCATCGCACCAGGGCCCAAATTTAGAATTGTCCTTTTCCAGTGTCTTAGCACGATTTCCTCCATGTCGCGCCAAAGTTCCAGGTCACAAAGAAAGTGGCAACACGATGGCTCCACGTCGTGCCATCCCTCAATTTCCCAATTGTCAAATTCTAGTGACATGGCGCGATATCACCGCGTCATACAAGGGGTTCAGTTCGGGAAAATTTCACTGAAATTAAATGACACGTCCAAGGTTAAAAGGGTCAACTCCCAACCCATATTTAAGCCCTTTAAACCGTGATTCAGCCACTTTTCACCCAAAATACACTCTCTTCTCTCAAAAACCTCTCAAGAACAAGCTAGGGTTTTCATAGAATATCCAATTCCAAGAAATTTTTACCGTCAATCTTCACGAAATCACGAACTAAGGTAAGCATAATGTTCATTCATGGACTCCTTTCATCCATGAAGTCCAAGAATCCCGTTTCCAACTTCAAGTTATGGATTTTCTTTATGATTTCATAATTGAGTTATTCTTGTTCATGTTGATAAATGAAAAATTGAATTCTAGTCCATGTTGGGTGATAATTTCTATGTGGGTTTAATTATTATTGATATAGATTCATGCAAACCTATGACTAAACCCTTGAATGATGAAATTAGAATTGAACCATGATGTTTAACTATCGTACAATGATGTTTACATGTACCATGCCTACAATATGTTTGATTTAATGCCTAAATGAAGGAAAAGTGCCTAACTAGCATGTTGTCATAAAATCCCCATATATGTACAAGCTTATGCCTATCACATGTTTGATGAAATGCTTCAGTAAATGCATTATGGTAATTATTATTTATTCAAGCAAGTCATGTTTTGTTAGTTTCCTTCTATCGAGTCATGGGGGTATTTATACCCGAAATATTAGCTGTGTGCCTAGAGCCATGTCATGTTTTCAAGATACTCTCAGTCAAGCTATGATCCTTAGACTTTAGACAGTCTTATGACTCAGAAAATCTCCATGATCTCATGAACTCAGTCAGTTTATCAGATATCAGTAGTATTTCGCTAGTCAACGAAATTCAGTAACTCAGCCCATATTCAGTTTAGTAAATCATGTTCAGGAGTCTATTCAGATAGGAGTAGGAATTAGCACCGAGTAAACCCAAGAATGGGAACACACACTATTAGATGAGGGTGTGATTCTTAGAAGTAATCCTTGCATTCCAGAACTATGTAGCCAACATATGTTGAGATATCAACACTGTCTGATGAGGTTTGATAAGGTGGATAAGCACTGTCAAATAAGAGCCCCACCATTCTCTTTTGGGGATAGTATCAGATGAGGGTCGCCCACAACTTGTCCTTACTGGTGGCGCGGTATTAACACCCTTCTAATTAGGGTTACAAATTGGACCCCAACTCAGCCATAATGGTGTATCAGGGGCATGTCGGTTAGATAACTACTTCCCACAGTTTCATATTATAGAATCAGGACTGTCAGACACAGTCAATCAGTCTCAGTATTAGAACTCAGATAGTTCTTTATATTTTTGGACTATCAGTACAGTCAACTCAGATACAGTACAAAACTCAGATAGTTTCATCAGATTTAGGACTGTCAAATACAGTCATTCATATTATCAGTTATATTCAGATTCAGTAATCATGTTATCACAGTATTAGTGCAAGTTATTATGTCTCATGCATGTATTCTCATGCTTATGATAGTTAGTCAGTTATTATTATTATTCATGCATATGAACCCCATGCATTCAGCCAACCTCACATGCATACCAGTACATTCAAAGTATTGACGCATTTGCGCTATGGTGTCTTATACCATAGGTTCAGAGACATGAGCTCTAGAGCAACAGTTGATTCCAGATATCCGTAGACAGAGTTAGAAGTGAGTCCTCATCTTTTGAGGACATGATTATTTCCCTATTATCTCATTAATCAGTTTATTTGTTGGAGTTAGTTGGGGATATGTCCTATCAACTTTTTACTCAGACAGTTCAGTCAGTTAGAGGCTTTCTAGACTATCATGTTTCAGACTTCAGTATTTTCAATTTTGTTTTGGGTATTATATTACCCCACACAGATGTTATATCATTTAGATCATGTTCAGTATTGAACCTTATGGCTTATCAATTTATGTTTTCGCGTTATAAAGTATTTTATTCAGTATAAAGGTACAAATATCAGTCATGGGTTAGCTTGTGGTCCTTTGGGGTCATGAGCACCGTGTAGTGTTTCGGGTACTAGATTTGGGGCGTTACAAACTTGGTATCAAATTCAAGTTCAATAGAGTTCTAGGAAGTTTGAAAGCTGCATCTAGTAGAGTTTTGTACATGGGTGTGTTGCACGCCACATTTATGTACAGGAGGCTATAAGATGTTTCAGGAATAGTTCCCCCTCTTTTAGTAGTCATGTCGTGCCAGTGAGCATAATCTCAAGTCAATCTCTCAGTCTAATCCATTTCTCCCTTTCTTCTACAGAACATGCCTCCTAAAAGAAGAAATGGAAATCAGTCAGCCCCCAGCCCGAAGATTCTTTGGGCGATCATGTTTCTCATGCGGAGTTCAGGGCCGCATTCACTACTCTTGCTCAGTCAGTTGCCGCTCAAACTGAACGGCCAACAATCATTTAGGCCAACCCAGTGGCCAAATCAGCTACATCTAGGATTCGAGACTTCACCCGAATGAATTCTCCATCCTTTCTCTGGTCTAAGACAGTTGAGGACCCTCAGGAATTCCTAGATTAGGTGCAGAAGGTGACAGACATCATGGGAGTGACTACTGTTGAGAGTGCTAAGCTAGTTGCATATCAGTTGCAGGATATTGCTCACACTTGGTTCAAGCAGTAGAAGTCACAGAGGGCAGATGATGCAGGGCCAGTTGAGTGAGAGGAGTTTGCGTCTGCTTTCCTCGATAGATTCTTTCCCCTTGAGCTTAGGAAAACTAAGGTGTTAGAATTCATCAACCTCAGGAAGAGCAATATGACAGTGAAAGAGTATTCTCTTAAGTTTACTCAATTAGGCAGATATGCCCCTTATGTAGTTGCAGATAGTAGGACAAGGATGAGTAAGTATGTTTTAGGGGTGAATAATAGTGTGGCTAATGAGTGCAGATCCGCCATGCTGAATAGTGATATGACTTTAGCCAGTCTTATGACTCATGCTCAGCAGATTGATGAGCAAAATATTAAGATGAGGGAGAAGCAGAATAAGAAGGAGAAGACAGGTAGTTTCAACTTCGCTCAACCTAAGTCAGAAGGAGAAAACCATTCTTAGTTTCGTCCTAAGTCATCAGTTCTAGCTCCTTCTATAGCCAGTGCTCCAATTCCTAAGTTCAGAGAGGGTAATAAAGATAGAGAACTGGGCTCTAAGTCCTAGGGTAGTGTTAGCAGTGCCCACACCTATCCTCATTGCTAGATTTATGACAAGCACCATCAGGGTATTTGTAGAGCTGGCAGTGGTATTTATTTTAGATGAGGCAAGCCAGGCCACAGAGTCAGAGACTGTCCTCAGCCAGGTCCTTAGGGTCAACAGAATCGCTCCTCAACTCAGTTCGGTCGCCCAAATCAGTAGGGTGCCACCTCCAGTGCTACTAGTGGGCAACGCCCAAATCGTCTCTATGCTTTTTAGTCCTGACAAGATCAGGAAAATTTTCCTGATGTGGTTACCAGTATGTTACAAATCTTTTATGTGCATGTTTATGCTTTGCTAGATCCAGGAGCTTCTTTGTCTTTTGCCACTCCTTATATAGTAGTCAATTTCAGAGTCAGTCCCGAAATTCTAACAGAGCCCTTTTCAGTCTCTACCTTAGTGGGTAAAACCATCATAGACCGACAGGTATGCAGGAACTTGCCGATTATGATATTTCAAAAAGTCACTTCTGCAGATTTAGTTAAATTAGAGATGACTGATTTTGATGTCATTCTCGACATGGATTGGCTTCATTTCTGCTATGCCACAGTCAACTGCAGAAATAGAATAGTCCAGTTTCAGTTCCTAAATAAACCCGTCCTAGAGTGGAAGGGTAGTGTATCTGATTTCAGAGGCCAGTTTATTTCCTTCCTTCGGGTACGAAAAATAATATCTAAAGGATGTGTCTATCATCTTGTTCAAGTTAGGGACACTATTTTTGAAACTCCCAGTCTTGAATCAGTCCCAGTAGTGAATGAATATTCAGATATCTTTCCTGAAGATCTTCCAGGAATTCTTCCTGAAAGGGAAATAGACTTCGACATTGATCTTCTTCCAGATACTCAGCCTATATCTATTTTGCCATACAGAATGGCACCAGCAGAACTCAGAGAACTAAAATAACAATTGAAGGATCTCCTAGACAAGGAATTCATCAGGCCCAGCATTTCCCCATGGGGCACACCAGTATTATTTGTGCGCAAGAAAGATGGTTCTCTTAGGATGTGTGTAGACTTCTATCAACTCAATAAGGTCACGGTCAAGAACAAGTATCCTCTTCCCAGAATCGATAACTTATTTGACCAACTTCAGGGTGCCAGTTATTTCTCTAATATATACCTCAAATCCAGCTATCATCAGCTTTGAGTGAGAGAATGTGACATTCCCAAAATAGCTTTCCATACTCGGTATGGTCACTTAAAATTCCTAGTCATGTCATTTGGTCTTACCAATGCCCCAGCCACTTTCATGGACTTGATGAATCGTGTGTTTAAGCAGTACTTGGACATGTTTGTCATAGTCTTCATAGATGATATTCTGGTCTATTCCCATAGTGAGCGTGATCATGCAGACCATCTCAGAACAGTACTTTAGACTCTCAGAAATTATCAGTTGTTTGACAAATTTAGTAAGTGCGAGTTTGGCTAAGGTAAGTAGCATTCCTTGGTCAAATCATTTTCGGTGATGGCATTAGAGTAGATCCTCAAAGACTAAAGCAGTAAGAAACTGGCCTCGCCTTATCTCTCTATCAGATATTAGGAGTCTCTTGGGTTTGGCTGGCTATTACAGATGGTTTGTTGAGGAATTTTCTTCTATTGCATCCCCTATGTCTAGATTGACTCAGAAGAAAGTCAAGTTTTAGTGGTCAGATCCTTGCAAGAAGAGTTTTTAGGAGTTGAAGACTCGACTCACCTCAGCTCCAGTATTAGCTCTTCTAGATGGTCCAGATGGTTTCGTAGTGTATTGTGATACATCCAGAGTAGGTTTGGGTTGTGTCCTCATACAATATGGTAAGGTCATAGCCTACGCCTCCAGACAACTTAAGCCTTATGAGAGGAATTATCCTACGCATGATCTTGAGTTAGCAGCAGTAGTCTTTACCTTAAAGATTTGGAGGCATTATATATACGGTGTTCATGTAGATGTGTTCACTGATCATAAAAGTCTTTAGTATGTCTTTTCTCAAAAAGATCTCTATCTTCGTCAGAGAAGGTGGTTAGAGCTCTTGAAAGATTATGACATGAGTTTCCTCTATTATCCGGGCAAGGCTAACGTAGTGGCTGACGCTCTCAGTAGACTATCTATGGGTAGTGTTTCTCATGTTAAGGACAGTAAAAAGAAGTTAGCTTAGGAAGTCCATCAGCGTGCCAAACTAGGTGTTCGCTTAGTCGATACAGAAGATGGTGATATATGGGTTTAGAGTAGTTTAGAATCATCTCTAGTTTCTGAGGTGAAAGAAAAGTAAGATAGAGATCCCAGCCTTGTCAAGTTGAAAGAGTCAGTCTAGGATCAAAAAATAGAGATTTTCTCCGAAGAGGGAGATAGTGTTCTTCGTTGTCAGGGTCGTCTCTGTGTTCCAGGTGTAGATGACTTAAAGCAGCAAATTCTTGTAGAAGTGCATGGTGTGCGCTACTCTATTCATCCAGGGGCCACAAAGATGTACCGCAACTTGCGGAAAGTCTATTGGTGGAGTGGGATAAAGAGAGATATTGTAGAGTTTGTGGCTAAGGGCTCTACATGTCAGTAGGTTAAGATAGAGCATCAGAAGCATAGTGATCTTATACAGGAGTTCCTTATTCCTACTTAGAAGTAGAAAGAAGTGAACATGGACTTCGTGATAGGTTTGCCTCGAACTCATCATCAGCATGATTCAGTCTGGGTCATTATAGACAGAATAACTAAATTAGCTCATTTTCTTCCACTCCATACCTCTTATTTAGTCGAGGATTACGCCAAACTCTACATTAGGGAGTTGGTCAGATTGTATGGGGTTCTGCTCTCTATTATCTCAGATAGAGGTACACAGTTCACCTCTCATTTCTGGAAAGTATTCCAAAATGGTCTTGGTACCCAAGTTCATCTTAGTATAGACTTCTATCCTCAGACAGATGGTCAAGCAGAAAAGACCATTAAGACGTTAGAAGATTTGCTAAGGGTGTGTGCAATCGATTTCAAGGGAAGTTGTGATGACCACTTACCTTTGATTGAGTTTGCATACAACAACAACTATCATTCCAGTATTCAGATTACTCCATTCAAAGCTCTCTATGGTAGGAGATGTAGATCTCCAATTGGTTGGTTCGAAGTTAGTGAGGCCTCAGTCATAGGGTCTTACTTGGTATTCGATGCCTTAGAAAAAGTCCAGTTGATCAGAGAAAGACTCCAGGCTGCTCAGAGCCGATAGAAGCCTTATGCAAATGTTCATAGAAAAGATCTTGAGTTCGAGATTGGTGACCATGTCTATCTAAAGATCTCTCCCATGAAGGGAGTAAAGTGGTTCGGCAAGAAAGGAAAACTCAGTCCCCGATATGTCGGTCCCTTCAAGATTTTCAGTCGATTCGGCAAGGTAGCTTACGAGCTTGAATTGCCTTCAGATCTTGCCTCAGTTTATCCAGTATTTCATGTCTCTTTGCTCAAGAAGTGCATAGGTGACCCATTAGTTATAGTCCCTATTTAGAGCATTGATGTTCAGAACACTCTCTTTTATGAAGAGATTCCAGTTGAAATCTTAGACTATCATGCTCATAGATTGAGGAACAAAGAAGTCCTTTTAGTTAAGATTCTTTGGTGAAATCAGTCAGTCGAGAGAGATACTTAGGAAGCAGAGGCAGACATGCGTACCAAGTATCCTCATCTCTTCTTCGCCAACTCAGATGAAGATTAGGGTAATTGTTCTCCTTAAGCTTCCTCAGTTTTATTTTTAGTGTTCATCACAAACTTGGTATGCAGTTTCATGCTTATGTTCCCATTATAAACTTGGTATCAAGTACCATTGCATATTCAGTCATGCACTCATATATCAGTTCAGTTATGTTATTATGCATCATATATGCATTCTCATTGTGATAAACTTAGTTCTTCAGAATACTCAGTCATGCATTCATGAATCAGTTACACATGCATCATATATGCACGTTCAGCATTATATGTTCAGCTTGTCAGTAATGTCAGTCATGAGATTATGTTTCATTGTTTATATCTTCTCCCCTCACCGTCAGTTTCATTCGAGGATGAATATTCTCAAGGGGGAGATACTGTAATACCCTGTACTTTTTCCTAGCTAATTTCATCTTAAGAATGTCTAGTATTAGCTTCTAAATTGAATGATGGTTATTCCCTGATGAATTGTCAAGATTTTCCCTTTTTGTCGTTTGGGAAATTCAATAAGCTTTCCATCGATGTAAGATTCGTCCAAATCCGATTATTGGGTCAGAAGTTATGACTAATTCAAGTTTCCATCATAAAACAACGCCATATTACTCAGTGGAGCGCCGCGCCACCAGAGGAATGACATTTGGAAAATTCTAGTAAGGGTCTACGATTATGACGCGTCGCGCCAGGGCCCAAATTCAAAATTGTCCTTTTCCAGTGTTTTAGCGTGATTTCTCCCGCATCGCGCCAAAGTTCCAGGACACAAAGAAAGTGGCAACACGATGGCTCCGTGTCGCGCTATCCCTTAGTTTCCCAATTGTCAAATTCCAGTGACACGGCGCGATAGCGCTGCGTCGCGTCAGGGGTTCAGTTTGGAAATTTTTTACTGAAATTAAATGATGCATCTAGGGTTAAAAGGGTCAACTTCCCACCCCTATTTAAGCCCTTTAACACGTGATTCATCCACTTTTCACCCAAAATACACTCTCTTCTCTTAAAAACCTCTCAAGAATAAGCTAGGGTTTTCATAGAAGATCCAATTCCAAGTAAGTTTCGCCATCAATCATCACGAAATCACGAACTAAGGTATGCATAGTGTTTATTCATGGACTCCTTTCATCCATGAAGTCCAAGAATCCCGTTTCCAACTTCAAGTTATGGATTTTCTTTATTATTTCATGATTGGGCTGTTCTTGTTCATGTTGATAAATAAGAAATTGAATTCTAGTCCATGTTGGGTGATAATTTCTATATGGGTTTAATTATTATAGATATAGATTCATGCAAACCTATGACTAAACCCTTGAATGATGAAATTAGAATTGAATCATGATGTTTAATTATTGTACAATGATGTTTACATGTACCATGCCTACAATATGTTTAATTTAATGCCTAAATGAAGGAAAAGTGCCTAACTAGCATATTGTCATGAAATCCCCATGTATGTACAAGCTTATGCCTATCACATGTTTGATGAAATGCTTCAGTAAATGCATTATGGTGATTATGATGTATTCAAGAAAGTCATGTTTTGTTAGTTTCCTTCTATCGAGTCCTGGGGGTACTTGTACCAGAAATATTAGCTGTATGCCTAGAGCCATGTCATGTTTTCACGATACTTTCAGTTAAGCTATGATCCTTAGACTTCAGACAGTCATATGACTCAGGAAATCTCTATGATCTCATAAACTCATTCAGTTATCAGATATCAGTAGTATTCCGTTAGTCAACAAAATTCAATAACTTATCCCATGTTTTATTTAATAAATTATGTTCAGAGTCTATTCAGATGGGAGTAGGAATTAGCACCGAGTGAACCCAAGGATAGGAACACACACTATCAGATGAGGATGTGATTCTTAGAAGTCATCCTTGCATTCCAGAACTATGTAGCCAACATAGGTTGAGACATCAACACTGTCCAATGAGGGTTGATGAGGTGGATAAACACTGTTAGATAAAGGCCCCACCATTCTCTTTTGGGGACACTATCAGATGAGGGTCGCCCATAGTTTATTCTTACCGGTGGCACGGTATTGACACCCTTCCAATTGAGGTTACAGATTGGACCCAAACTCAGCCATAATGGCATATGAGGGGCATGTCAGTTAGATAACTACTTCCCACAGTTTCATGTTACAGAATCAGGACTGTTAAACACAGTCAATTAGTTTCAGTATTACAACTCAGATAGTTCTTTATATTTCAAGACTGTCAGATACAGTCAACTCAGATACAGTATAGACTCAGATAGTTCTATCAGATTTAGGACTGTCAGATATAGTCACTCATGTTATCAGTTATATTCAGATTCAGTAATCATGTTATCACAGTATTAGTGTCAGTTGTTATGTCTCATACATGTATTCTTACGCTTATGATAGTCAGCCAGTTATTATTATTGTTCATGATATGAACCCCATGCATTCAACCAACCTCACAAGTATACCATTACATTCAAAGTACTGACACACTTGTGCTATGGTGTCTTATACCATAGGTTCAGAGACAAGAGCTCCAGAGTAACAGTAGATTCCAGATATCCGCAGACAGAGTTAGAAGTGAGTCCTCATCTTTCGAGGATATGATTATTTCCATATTATCTCATTAATCAGTTTATTAGTTGGAGTTAGTTGGGGACATGTCCCATCAACTCCTTACTCGGACAGTTCAGTTAGTTAGAGGGTTTCTAGACTATAATATTTCAGACTTCAGTATTTTTAGTTTTGTGTTGGGTATTCTATTACCGCACACAGATGTTATATCATTTAGATCATGTTCAATACTAAACCTTATGGCCTATCAGTTCATGTTTCTATATTATAAAGTATTTTATACAGTATAAAGGTACAAATATCAGTTATGGGTTAGCTTGTGGTCCTTCAGGGTCATGAGCACTGTTAGCATTCTGGATACCAGATTTGGGGCGTACAGATAGTTTTTTCTCTGCCTCTGGTCGAGGTTGATCTGCCTCTTCCTTCTTTTCCTATGTACGAGGATGCCTGTGATCCCATCCTGTATGTCACAATAGAAAACATCAGTTTAATAATTCACTAATAAGGAAATCGGGTAGACTATTATCCGACCCTTTTAAATATTGAATTTCAAACTCAAATGGGGCTAACAGGGCCTGCCATCTTGCAAACATTTGCTTAGAAATATCATGTTTCACATCTTTATTAAAAATGAACTTAGCAAACTGACTATCGGTTCTTATCAGGAACTTCCTATTATAAAGATCACCTTGAAATTTTAATAACATTTAATAATAGCAAGAATTTCTTTCGCTACTGTGGAATAATTTTTTTGACTATCATTTCATTTTCCATAGTAAAACTGGATAATATAGGATCGTTTGTCTTATGGGGAATAATGTTTTAAAATTTCTCCATAACCTATATCTGAGGAATCAGTCTCAATAATTTTATCTAAATTGGGATTTGCTAATGTAAGGCAGAGTAGGTTATTAACCTTTGCCTTAATGTTTATCACTGCAAGAGTATGTTTTTTAGTCCATGCATTAGGACTCTTTTTCAGTCTATCATACAAGATAACTATATCTTTTGTCAAATCTTGGATAAAAGTATATATATAATTCAGACTTCCCAAAAACCTTTGCAACTGGGTTTTGTCTATTATTTCATCAGGAAATTTAGAAGAAAATTCAATACTTCTGGTTATAGGGATAATTCTCCCTTGATCAATATTGTGGCCAAGAAACCTGAGCTTTGTTTGGAAAAACAACATCTTTGGCTTCGATATCACTAAGCCATTTTGTATAATAATATTCTTAAACTGATCCAGATGTTTGAAGTGTGTCTCTATGGTTTTTGAGAATACCAAAATATCATCAATATAAACAATTATAAAATTGCTTTGAGGCATGAATATTTCATTCATTATATTCTGGAATTCTGAAGGAGCATTCTTTAGTCAAAAAGGCATTACATTTCATTCAAATTATCCCATTGGAACATTAAAAACAATCTTATATTTGTCTGCTTCTACTATCTAGATTTGCCAGTAACCTGATTTCAAAATCAAATTTGGAAAATATTAGAGCATTATGCAATTTATCCAATAAATCCTTTTTATTTAGAATTAGATACCTGATCCATTTAAGGACATTTTGAGTGGTTTATAATTTATAACTAATCTAGGTATACCCTTTTTCTGTTCAGCATGTTTGTTAACATAAAAACCAGAGCATGACCAGGGAGATTTGGAAGGTCTCATGAGGCCTTTATGCCTGTGATGTTATCTTGTATGTCACAATAGAAAACATCAGTTTAAAAATTCACTAGTAAGGAAATCGAGTAGACTATTATCTGACCCTTTCAAATATTGAATTTCAAAATCAAATGGAGCTAACAGGGCCAAATGAATTGAATAAAAAGTATTTTTTTAAAATGATCAAATTCTTCCTAAATATAAGTCGATAGTGAATTAGTTTTGTTATAAAAAATGAAATGCATCAAACTCAAAATCTTTTTAGTAGATCAAAATTCTTCACGTCACTTTTTTTTTTAAAAATGGTTATTTTAGCCTAATCTTATTTTTATGGTTCTGATGTATAAAAATTGTAGAAAGAAATATAATTATTTTGAAAATACTATGGCTCAATTAAATATTAATGTATCATTTCAATTAAGGAAAACATCAATTACAAATCAAGTGATGTATATGGAAAAGATTTTTGTGACAAAAAATATTCATAATATATATATATACACACACACACACACACATATATATATACACATATATAGGACTTTCTGATGAGATTCATGATAAGGTCTATGGTTTGTTATTAACTTCAGGTTCTGAATTTGATTATGAAAATGAATCTGATTCTAAAAATGATGTTGAATTACCTGATTCAACTGACAATGAGAATCATGAAAAAGCTAATGCTAATGCTTGCACTGATTGTAATAATAATGTTTATGATTGTGATGATACTTTTTATAAATTGCAATCCAGTTTGAAGATTTAGATTTAAATGTTCAAACAATTACTGTTGATAGTGCTTTAGAATTATTAAAAGATGTGACTGATGAAAAGCTTCGTCAAAAGATTATTGATCTTGCTTCTTCACAACCTAGCACTTCAAAGCCTGCTAATAGCAAATATGTTAAGAAAAATACTAAATCTGTTATCTATATTATGCCCTACTCTTTAACTAAAGTCAATAGACGTCTTGCCATCAGTCAAACACCTGGTAAAGATACGTCTCTTGATGATTTGAAAATAGAAGTTGAAAATTTAAAAAAAAATAAAAATTGTTTCTTTGAAACAAAATCAAATGATTTCTGATCATAGAATTTCAAATATTGAAAATATTTCTCAAATTGATATTATTTTCAGTTCCAAAGGAAAACAACAAATTGCTGAAAATTTTAACAATCAAAATAATCGTGATATTAATGTAAAAATGATTTTTTTTTGGGTATGATGCAAATTGTTACTGCCTATAAATGGTATATAAATTGTGCTATCCTGATTAATAACGAATTTTCTGTAACCGATATGGCTATGATTGATAGTGGTGCTGATGTTAGTTGTATTCAAGAAGGATTAATTCCAACCAGATATTTTCAGAAAAATAACGCATATAGTCAAATATGTATCTGGTTATTCTCTTGATATTAATTATAAATTACCTCATGCACATATCTGTAGAAATAAGATTTGCATTCCGCATTTCTTTTTCTTAGTGAAAAATAAATTATATCCTCACAATATTTTAGGAACACCGTTATAAATGCAATTTATCCTTACACGCATATTGACGCGAAGGGCTTCAAAGCTACCTGTAAAAATCAAGAAATTTCTTATCCTTTTGTTACAAATCCAGTAACAAGAGACATAAATGCTTTGATTAATATGAAGAAAAAATATGTAAATTTCTTACAACTTGAAATGATGAGTATGAATGTTCAAAGTACAATGAATTCTGTAAAAATTCAAGAAAAAACAAAATTGATATCTGACAAATTGATTGTGGATATTTGTGTTGATTACCCAAATGCTTTTTGGAATCGCAAAGAATATGTTGTTACTCTTCCTTATGAAGATGATTTCAGAGAAGATAATATTCCAACAAAATCCAGACCCTGCCAAATGAACACAGTGTTAATAGAATTTTGTAAAAAAGAGATTGACAATCTCTTACAAAAGGGTCTCATAAAACCTTCAAAATCCCCTTGGTCTTGCATTGCATTTTATGTTAATAATGCTACAGAGAAAGAACGAGGTATGCCCACTTGTTATTAATTATAAAACTCTTAATAATGTTTTAAAATGGATTAGCTATCCAATTCCTAATAAGAAGGATTTATTGTCTAGATTATATGATGGAAATATATTTTCAAAATTAGATTTAAAATATGGATACTAGCAAATTCAAATTTTTAAAGAACACACTTATAAAACTGCTTTTAATGTGCCTTTTCATCAATATGAGTGGAATGTTATGCCATTTGGTCTGAAAAATTCTCCTTCTGAATTTCAAAAAATAATAAATGATATATTTAATCCATACATGGATTTTATAATAGTGTATATTGATGATATCCTTGTGTTTTCTAAAACAATAGAATTACATTTCGAACACCTGAATATTTTTAAACAAATTGTAATGCAAAATGACTTGGTCATTTCTAAATCGAAAATGTGCTTATTCCAAACTAGTGTTCGATTTCTAGGACATAATATTTGTCAAGGAGAAATCGAGCCTATCCAAAGGTCTATGGATTTTGTAAAAAGTTTCCCAAATATTATTACTGACAAAACTCAATTACAAAGATTCTTAGAAAGTCTTAATTATATTTATCCTTTCTATCAAAACTTGTCTTATGATTTAGCTTCTTTGTATGATAGACTAAAAAAGAATCATAAAGAATCTTGGACGACTTCTCACACTAATCTAGTGAAAATGATTAAAAAACATGTCAAGACTTGACCTTGTTTAACCTTAGCAAATTTTGCTTGGTTAAAAATAGTCGAGACTAATGTTTCTAATATTGGTTATGGAGGAATACCTAACCAAGTAAATCCCCATAGTAATACTGAATGTCTCATTAGTTTTTATTCTGGAAAATGGTCTGAAAGTCAGAAAAAATATGTCACTGTGGCCCATGAAATGTTAACTATTATTAAATGTGTTTCAAAATTCCAAGATAATCTATACAATCAGAAATTTATAGTAAGAACTGACGTCCAATCAGCCAAATATAATACAAGAAAGGTAGAGTCAATTAGCTCTTTTTGATTTTGAAATACAATACAAGAAAGGTAGTGAAAATTCTTTACGTGAGTTTTTGTCTTGGGAATATTTAAAGGGTTAAATGAATTGTTATACTTTCTTTCTGAAAAAAATAATTACTATAATTAAGTGTATTCCTCTAAATGATGATATTCATTTTATTATACTGGAAAAATCATTCATGATATGATAAAAGAAGATTTATTCCTTCAAATTTTGAAGACATAAGAGATGAAATTGATTGGGATGATATTGATTCATCATTTGATAAATACTAATTTTCAGTGCAGTATGGATCAACCTTGGCAGATAGCCAGCGGTCGAGGAAAAGGCGACAGAACCCAAGGAGGGAGATACTCCTCCTCTAGGGGAAGAAACTCCCCTTCATCATCATATGCTTCTTCACCATCCTATTTCCCAGTTTTGCAAAGGGGAAATATGAGTTTAATTAATGCAAATATTCCGCAGATCGCAGAATCATCAAAAACTCCACATATGAGCTCTTCAATCAGTCTTGAAGATATTCCAAAAGATCATCCCTTATATGAGAAACTGCAATCTTGTATGTCTGCTAAGCAAGCTGATTCGTTTGCTACAGTTGCCAAAGAAAACTCTACCGACCGTCAAAATTACGAAAAACTTAAAAATCAAGAATTAATAGTTCTCGTAGAAAACTCTTGCATATTTAAACAAAATGATCCATGGAAGCTTCTCCAAAAACACTTGTTAACTAACCTCTATTTTGCTGTAGAATCTTATAAGACAAGAGCGTTTTATGAATCAATATTAATGTCTACTGGGAGTATTGTAATAGAACACCACCAAATGGGTGAAACAACTCCAGATGTTCATGGATATTCCAAAATGTTTATTAAAAAACTCATCTCAATAGAAGACTGGGGAACCACCTCCATGACAGAAAAAGCCATGACAATGAAAGGATCAAGAATTGCCTTCTCTTATTGGGACTATACAAAAGCTTTTACTGAGATATTATATTATAACAATATTAAACATAAACATACTTAGTTTCTAAAGATTTATTCTAAAGTCTTTGAATACCCAATTTCCGATTGGTTTATTCAATGGTGGTCGTATCATGGCCTTACCATTAAAATACTACCAGTAGAATATCTACATCTTTTCAAAGAATGGGCTAAAGTATCACCATTCTTAACAGATTTATATCACTCGGACCACGTCTGCAACTTGGATAAAATCGACCAAATGTATTTCTTTATAGAATTTTCCATTCCATGGATATATAAATGGAGTGTTGAATTTGGTTACACGAAAGAAAAAATACCCAGACTGTATAGGGTATTCTATATAAATTTTTGGGAAAAACTTACCAGAAAGGACCCCCTGACTAAAATTCCGCATGGACGAGACTTGCTTAAATCTATTAATAAAAAAATCCTCGATTACTCTGCTGCTCCACAAAAGAAAGTTGTGGATGATAAAAATCTAAGTTATATCTCTAGAAGAATCTCCGTCCATGAAGGAGACAAATTAGAATTGGTTGAAGAATATTAAGAAAAAGTTCAAAAAAATTTGATAAAAACTGTGGAACAATGTTTGGATACTTCTATGCAAAGTCTTACAAGTGAAGAAACTAAAGATATCTAAGAATCTCGGCCATTTCCACCAGAAAATATTCTCAATAACAAAGAAATTGAAAAACTGAGGAGTTACTCTACCAGATGAAAAGAAAAGACAAGATGTCATAAGAAGGACCCATCTACTAAGTCATTTTTACTATGTATGAGACCAGGATGTAGGGCCCTTTGTAATAATAAAAATACTATACACTACTGTGCGCAGATTCTTTTTCTTTCTATATATATAGACACCTCATTTGTTAGAGAGGCAGTAGTAAAAGAAATTTCTCTTTCATTTTTCTCTCTCTAAGTTTGCTCTCCCTGCTCTCTTCCCTTCTTGTATAACATTTCAAGGCTTTAATAAAAGAAGGCAGCTAGCTGATATTTACTATTCCGGCCTTACACTCGGCCACTTGTAAGGTATTTATTTCTTTTTCTTCTGAAGTACTTTTAATACTTCTTCTTCCTTTACAGCCGCGACTATGTCAGGCTAAAAATCTTCTCATACCTATGTTGGAAATCTAACCTCTCTTACTAGATAATTATGAAAAATCCAGACATTATCAAAATATGAACGAATTTTTCTATGGTTTCTTGACTTGGTTCCAAAATGGGGTTACAGTCGAAATTTAATATGGTTTATGTTGGCTTTGTCTCTGTGACTACGTCTAGTAAGCTATGCCTCTTTAGCCTGATAACATTAAAGAAAAGGGCCACTTTTTGCACTATAAGAACTTCTAGACCTATGGGTTCAACATAAATATTTTAAACAACTGACAGGCCCCTTGTTTGGGTAAGAGATTATATCTTCCATGCAGTCATCAAGCTATAACTCAATTACAAAGATTCTTAGGAAGTCTTAATTATATTTCTCCTTTCTATCAAAACTTGTCTCGTGATTTAGCTCCTTTGTATGATAGACTAAAAAAGAATCATAAATAACCTTGGACGACTTCTCACACTAATCTAGTCAAAATGATTAAAAAATGTGTCAAGACTTTACCTTGTTTAACCTTAGCAAATCCTGCTTGGTTAAAAATTGTTGAAACTGATGCTTCTAATATTGGTTATGGAGGAATACTTAAACAAGTAAAT